>NC_087193.1:11109783-11119783 GCF_035594125.1 Scylla paramamosain | reverse complement strand
GAAGGAAGAAGATGCTTATAGGACAGAGGTGTGAAGGGGTGGTGAGAGAAGCATAGTAGGAGAGGAAAAGTAGTAGTAGTAGTAGTAGTAGTAGTAGTAGTAGTAATAAAAAAACAGTTATAGGGCAGAAGTGATGGGACAAGTAAGGAAATAGGGGAAGTAGTAATAGCAATAGTAATAGTAAGAAAAAATGGGAAATAGAACCAATAGCAACAGTAATATAGTAAAAAAAATATAAATAAATAGAAATCACAGAAGGGAAAAAGACAGTAATACAGCAGAAATGTGATGGGGGGGAGGGGGAGGGAAGGGTGGTGGGAGATGGGAACAGGGGAAGAGTGAGGGGTGTTTAATGGGAGGAGTGGGCAAGGTAGGGGGATTGTAATGGCAGGGGGGAGGGGGGCGCTGATTACTGGGAGGTTTCTGGAGGAAATTGAATTTTTATCAGATTTTGCTACTTAGATCATCAGGGGAAACGTGTGTGTGTGTGTGTGTGTGTGTGTGTGTGTGTGTGTGTGTAGGGAGAGATGGAAGCAGAGGGTAAGACTGATTCTCTCTCTCTCTCTCTCTCTCTCTCTCTCTCTCTCTCTCTCTCTCTCTCTCTCTCTCTCTCTCTCTCTCTCTCTCTCTCTCTCTCTCTCGCGCCATTCATGCACATTAAAAAACAGTCTTCTCTTTATTACCTTATATGGAAAAAAAAAGTAAAAAAAAAAGGGGGGAAAAATATTCAGCGCTTAATGATTCCTGAAGACAACTTTTTCAATTTATACTTTTCATGCACTTTTTTTTTCTATTCAAAATTTTTACGCTCAATTTATTTTTTTTTCTTACGCTCTCTATTCATACACTTCTGCATCTCATTGGAGGAATAATATTTTTCCTTTCTTTTTTTTTTTTTCTTTTTTGAGATTACTGTGACTTATTTTCTTGTTTTTTTTTATTTCTTAGTTTTCTCTATAAAATTTTTCAGTTTCCCTTCTCTCTTTTTTTTTTTTTTTTGCGTTTTATTCCCAGTCGTGGTTTTCCTTTGATGATTTTTTTTTATATTTAATTCATTAGTTTATTTTGATATTGTTTTCATCTTACGCAGTTATACACTTTTTTTCCCGTTTTATTCAGGAATGTTCTTAATTACTGTGATTTTTTTTTATTTCTTCATTTATTCGTCTTCTCTCACGTGGTCTTGTTCATAGTGTACAACCGAACACATTTTTCATTGATTTCTCTCTCTCTCTCTCTCTCTCTCTCTCTCTCTCTCTCTCTCTCTCTCTCTCTCTCTCTCTCTCTCTCTCTCTCTCTCTCTCTCTCTCCTAATGAACAAGCATGCACTATTTATTTTTCTATCATCCTTCTTCATGTTTTGTCACAATTTTCATCATGCAATCCTTCACATTGACATGTAATTCCGCCTTTTCTTTTTCTCTTATACAATCCATTTTAAATTTTCTCATGTCCTTATAAATGATGTACAACCAAACACTGTCAATTTTCCTTTCACTTTTCATTGAGTCTCGCCACACAGTTCCCGTGGACGAGGCGCTTCTCTTTGGCTAGGTTTTCTTGAAGGAAGAGGATTCGGCATTTCATCCTTGGTGGGTCTCTGTAATCGAGCTCGACTGTCTTGATTCACGGTGTCAACATCACTTCCCTGGGCTGCGTGTGTGTGTCTGTGTGTGTGTGTGGTAGGGAGGGAAGAGAGAGTATAGGATGAAGGGCTGGAGGAGGAGGAGAAAGGAGATGAGAATTGAACTGATAGGTGGGACAAGTGAGAGTGAGGGAGGAGGAGGAGGAGGAGGAGGAGGAAAAGAAGAGTATTTGTAGTCCCCAGCCTCTCAAATTGTGATGGTGTTGTGAGGGTTTAATAGCACCTGACTAGCTTTGGTATGTGGTGATGACCTTTTTATGTTGACGTGCTGGTAGTGACGGTAATAGTGGTGGTGATGGCTCTGATGAATACAGCTAATGGTGAATGTAGTAGTTCTGGTGGTAATGGTGATTGGCTGTGGTGAGTGGTGGTGAGGTGGTGTTGGTCGCTCGCTGCCTTCGCGCACAAATTTCCCTCGGTGGCGGCGGCGGGAGTCGGCGGGGGTCGGCGGGGGGCGGCGCGGTGTCGGGTTCCAGCGGTAGTCAGTGTGGACGGACGGGTTGGCGGCGCGGGTCAGGCTGCGGGGGTTCCCAGCGAGAGGAACATGTGAGGCGCCACGAGTCACGAGGAGCTGTCACGAGAGGAGACAAGGAACCGCTGTAACTCCCAACCCTGGTGACGCTGGTGACCTTTCCGCCGCCACGCCCCTGGGACGCTATTATGTCGCGGTGCTGGATTTATAGACACGGGGACAGCGACGCCAACTCTTGAACCTCTGATAGACGCCAGTGACACCAGATTCGTGACTGTGATACCTTATCTTAGTGACACAAGCGGTATGTCCCCCGTCACCTAAGACACTTGCAAGGCCACAAAGTTGACAACCAGGTAGGAATCACTAATTGTGTTATGCCTTCAGGAAAGCACTAATGACAGGTAAGGTTGAAGGACTTTGAAATCAACACCTGTTTCATCGTATTGGTACGTAATAACTCAAGAGGTTTAACTGTTTCCCCCTCGCTGTACTAATGAATTAATGACTCGAAGCTCTATTTTTCCGTTACTCGAGCCATTTCTAGCGCACTCTCTGTCAACTCTTTTATAAATTACCTTCTGTATCGTTCTCATGACTTCCTCTCTGATGGCATGACTTTATTCCAATTTAGCTGTTACTTCACCGATTAATGCACTTCCAAATTCACTAGTTTTCGGTTCTTACGTGACCGCGATAAAGAGTCAAGTTGCTGGAATTTTTGGAGGGAGGAAACTCGAAAACCGTGCATTGTGTAGATTTTGTAGTGAGATGTTCTCTCTCTCTCTCTCTCTCTCTCTCTCTCTCTCTCTCTCTCTCTCTCTCTCTCTCTCTCTCTCTCTCTCTCTCTCTCTCTCTCTTCCAAACTCATCCCTGCAAAGCTCACACAATCGCAGAACGAAAAAAAACTCGCATCACGAAACTTTACACACACACACACACACACACACACACACACACACACACACACACACACACACACAACTCATCATCGACGTTTTCGAACTACAAAACAACAACAACAACAACAATAACAGCGAATACTGAACTTGATGGAACGTATTTCACTATTAAATGCATCTACATTTTAAACCTTGAGAGAGAGAGAGAGAGAGAGAGAGAGAGAGAGAGAGAGAGACGTGGCTTTCGACAAAATAAAGATGAGTCGACAGGCGGAGTGAAGCAGGTGTTTTGGTCCGTTCGAAACTCACAAGCGAACCTGGACTTTCCCGAAATGAAGCTAAAACACTGAGGCATCGAAGCTTCGGAACCCATGGCGGACCGATTACTACTGCGCTCGTGGATGTACATTTTCTCGTTTTTTGTTCGTCTTTTTTTGTGTGTGTGTGTGTTTTTCTCTTTCATTTTTAATCAAAGCGTTGAAAACATGTATCCAAAAGTACCAGCGTTGCCAGTGAAAATACCAGTATTGCATTTCATTTCCAGGCAGCGAGGGATCAAAACTCATAAGGGTGAATGTTTATCCGGCAGGCAAGACGAAAATAATAATAATAATGATAAAAAAAAGATTAAAAAAAAAAGAAAAATCGTAATGGTGGTTGTATTTAACTTCTTTTGAAAATAAATAAGGAATAAGGTTAAGTTATGTGAAAATAAATGCAGCGGTGACATTTTACGCTACTTTTGCTAGTTTGGTAGTGGAAAATAAATAAGAAAATAAGATTAACGGAAAAAAGAAGTTGCAGTGGTGACTAAGTTTATATTTGCTGGTTTAGTAGTAAAAAAAAAAATATATATATATACGGAAATAAAATTGTAGTACATAATTCTAATCCACAGTACTTTTGCGGGTTTGGTAGTGAAGAATAAAAAAGGTAAGATCAAATTGCGCAAATACGTAAAGAAAGTTGTAACAGTGATTGTATTTTACGTTATTTCCCCGCGTTTGGTAATGAGGGGGAAATAAATCAAGGGTAAATGACTGGCAAAACTATTTTAACATGTACAAAAAAAAAAAAGTCTAATTGCGGCTTAATTTAACTTTATTTATGTGTTTGTGATGGAAAAAATATTAAGACCAATTATGATGGAATCGATAGAGAGAAAAAAGAAACTTAAATCTGTATAACGTCGCTTATGCTTCTGGTAATGAAAATAAATAAATAAATAAATAAATAAAGGCAAAATTTTAATGGCGACTTGAAATTTGTAGTGAAAAATAAATAAAAGATAAATAATGACTTAATAAGTAATGTTTCTAGTGCCGTTCTGATTCACTTTTATTTTCATTTCCTTTGTGCATTTAGTAGCAAATAAATAAATAAACAAAAAGTAACGATCCAGTAAATAATACATCTATCTCTTCTATTCTAATTTAATTTTATTCACATTTCTCTTAAACGTTTGGTAGTGAAAAGGAAATAGAGACGAAATGATTAAGTAATTAGTCAAGCTATCAATAACCATATATATATCTATCTACTTATCTATATTCCAATTTTCTTTTACTCCTATAACTTTCACGTGTTTGGAAATTAAAATAGTAATGAAAAAAATATAAGTAAAATCGAAACAAAGGCTTCCTAAAAAACTACATTGTATTTTCCCGCCCTTTACCTGATGACGCAATAATTAACATATCTACCGTGTATCTTTCCTTCCACTACCTGGTGACGCAATGACGCAACGAGCCTACAGTATTATCTTCCCGTCCATTACCTGATGACACAGCTCTTTGATCCTTCCTCCGCCATGGTGGGATGTACACTAAAGGGCGGATCAAGCCTTCCTCCCATCCTGATCCCACCGCCGCGTGTTACCTGCTCCCTCCCACTAATTAACCAGCAGGTGAAGCAAAAATCGCTCATTATCTCAGCCGGACGAGGGGAAAAAAGTCAAAAAGAGGCTGTTTTTTCGTATATATTATTTGGTGGAAATGCGTCTCTCTCTCTCTCTCTCTCTCTCTCTCTCTCTCTCTCTCTCTCTCTCTCTCTCTCTCTCTCTCTCTCTCTCTCTCTCTCTCTCTCTCCTTTGCACTCATTTTCCTATATGTAATCCTACAATACTAACATCCATCTGAAAAAAAATAAAATAAAACAAGAAAATATGAAAAAAACATACATATCCATTCATACAGGCAAGAAAACAGACATACATCTACATACAGACCTACAGATCGTCAAACAGATAGATACATAGCCAGACAGAAAATATTTTAAACATTTTCTAACGTAATTTAATACAACCTGCTCTAAATTACGTATATTTGTTTATTTTTTTTCTCTCTCTCTCTCTTTTCTCTTTTCTCATTCTCCCCGACGATTCACAAGTTTGAATCAAAAGAAACGCAAAACTTTCCAGTAATTCTCTCGTTTTCTCGCGCAAACTTATCGTATGAACACAGACAGACGCAAAGACGGACAGACATACAAACGGAAATTTATTACTTAAAATTCACGTTCCTTTCAGAAGAGAAAAATGTTGTTTCATGCGAATAATACAACAGTGTGTGTCAGTATTTTATTTATTTATTTATTTTTTACTTCATTGCTTTGTTGTTGTTGTTGTTGATGTTGTTGATATTATTATTATTATTCTTTTTAATTAAGTAATTTGTTTTATTTATTTATTTATTTATTTATTTGTTTGTGTATTATTTAGTTTTCCCGTTCGAGGGTGGAGGGGCTGCCAGTGGCCATGCTAAATTGGCGCTTTTAATGAACTAACAACTGCCAATCAGAGAGAGAGAGAGAGAGAGACCTTGATTTTGTTTTACCTTCCTCTCTCTCTCTCTCTCTCTCTCTCTCTCTCTCTCTCTCTCTCTCTCTCTCTCTCTCTCTCTCTCTCTCTCTCTCTCTCTCTCTCTCTCTCTCCTCTCAGGTAATGGCCAATAAGGGAATCAGATCTCATCACCCTCTCATTTTAATGTACTTAAGCTTATCTTGCTCCTTTGCCTCCCGCTAATTGATACAGGTGAGAGGAAGCCGTGAAAGAGCAGCCATGTGTGTGTGTGTGTGTGTGTGTGGTGGTGGTAGTAGTAGTAGTAGTAGTAGTTGTAGTAGTAGTAGTAGTGGTTGTTGTTGCTGTTGTTTTCTTGTCTTGTCTTCTTGTCTCTGGAAGTTACAGGCAATAGTTTCAGAGAGAGAGAGAGAGAGAGAGAGAGAGAGAGAGAGAGAGAGAGAGAGAGAGAGAGAGAGAGAGCAAACCAATAAGAGCAACTTTCTTCCTTATAATCTTGATGGCTGGTCAGTGAGACTCCTCCTCCTCTTTCTTCTGTTCCTCCTCCTCTTCGTTTTCTTCTAACTCCTCCTCTATACTTCACCATCAGTCCTTTCCATCCGCTCCATCTCTCTCTCTCTCTCTCTCTCTCTCTCTCTCTCTCTCTCTCTCTCTCTCTCTCTCTCTCTCTCTACTCTCTCTCTCTCTCTCTCTCTCTCCATTCAGTTTTTCAGTCCCTCAATTAATTTCGGATTTATCGGACGATTAGATGAAATGTGTGGCGCTTCCACATGAGGTAAAGCTGTTTTTTTTGAACACCTCACATGGCACACGCTTCCTTGCCTTCCCTGCGCCGCCTCTCAATGGGTGGGGGGGGGAATGAGGGGAGAGTGAGAGAGTTACTGATCTCCATGTATTGTGTCTGCATTTCCAACATCAGAAAATAAGGGAAGGTGAAACGAGTCTTTAGGTTTGCACGTGGAGGTCCCTTCTAACGTAACTTTTCCTAACCTGCCTGTGTTTGTTTGGTCGTAGGTTTCATCCTTGTTTGGTTACAGTGAGGGTGATGTGTGTTGTTTGAAGGGCGGGTGTGATGTGTTCTTTTGTTTGGTTTGGTTTGGTTAGGTTAGGTTGGATTAGGGTACGTTTGGTTATCTTAGGTCTGATTTGGTTAGATTAGGTTTAAGTTTGGTTAGGTTGGGTTAGGTTACGTAGGGTTAGGTTACGTAAGGTTGGGTTCGCTTGGGTTACGTTAGATTAGGTTTCGTTTAGTTAGGTTTGGGGTTAGGTTAGATTAAGTTATTTTACATTTGGTTAAGTTAGGTTAGGTTAGGTTACTTCTACCTGTCTGTTTTAGGTGAAGTGACTCGATGTATTTATGTGGTTTTCGGGAAATGTCAAACGTGGGCGTTTTAAAAAATATGTGTTTAAATATTTGCCCGTAGTTTTGAGAGGCAACAAAAGGCAACAAAAACTTTTAAAAACAAACCTGTTCACATTCCTGGGCAGAAAAAAAGGTGCATTTTATAGACATTCCCTAAACAGTCATGGGAACTTTTTGTCGAATCTGCACACAGCTTTGTCCCGGAAACTGTATAGATGCAGACCATTGTGTTGAGATTGGAGGCGGCTATGGGTGCGATGGCGAGTGGGGTGGAGAGTGATGGCACCTGGGTTGACTCTGAACAGGCGTGGTTGGTAATGTCCTGGTGGCAGTTTAGTCAAGTAATCCCCCCACCTCTTACTTATAGGAACTGCCACGTGTAGGCCTGATCATTTCTTGTAGATTCTTTATTGTTTTACTTTGTTTTGTGTTTGTCTTCAATATTGAGTCCACCTTTATGTTGGTAGTGTTATAAAGTCACAAAATCTTAGAGCAGATAGTTTGTGTGTTTGTAAGTGTGTGTGTTACTCCTATTATTCTTTGCATTTTTTTGTCTTTTTTTTCTTTCTTTTCTCAGTCCCATCTGTTCTCGGTCTTCTTATAAAACCTGACAGTTGATCAATTTCCACCACATCAGATTACGTCAGACTGAGACAGAACGCTAAGCACAAAGGAAGCGACTGGTGCGTTTCGTGATGACTGCCCTCCCTCAGTCTTAGTCCTCTACTCAAGCGGTGACAGTCTTACAGATAACTGATACCTAGTTGATTCTTAGCATATCAGAGAACATAATTGGTGTGTTTCTCGTCAAATGCTTTCCTTCAATCCTCGTCTCATCATCACATGTTGAAAAAAAGAAAAAAAAATTAATAGATTCTTATGTGCTCAGAAATCTTGAGACTCTACACTCCCATACTTAATTACCACACCTGCCCACTGACCGTTTGAGTAAGCATAGAGAAAAACGCTAAACATTGAAAGAAAGGCCCGTATTCAAAAACTGTTTCCCCTTTTCATAAAGTAAAAAATCTTACCCATACGTCACTAGAATTCATAAAAAAACAAAAAAAAAAAAACATTGAAAACCCGCGCAGCTTCAACTATAGAGAAAGTAGTGGAGATCCAGAGCAGAAGTATTTCAGAATATAAGTGAGGAATGTTACTCAACTACTGGCATTGCGTGACTATGGTTCTCCCGTGACCCATTAAACACCTGGGCATTACCGCGCCAGGTGCAGGATTGATGTGGCCCCAATCTCTTGAGTCAGTGATCCGCCTCGTAAACTACCTCGTTTAGTGGCTGCTTCTCGTTAATAATGGTGGTGATGATGATGATGATGATAGTGGTGGTGGTGGTGGTGGTGGTGGTGGTGGTGGTGAGGAAAAAGAGGCATTTTGTCTTGCTTTAGGATGTGCTAGGTTGTTCTTTGATTTTTCCTTTTTTTTTTTCCTTTTTTTTTCCTTTTTTCTTTTTTTTTTTTTTTGTGTGTGTGTGTGTTTGTGTGTTTGTTTTAGCTTTTGCTCTGGTGGAAACGTAGATAGTTATATGATGAAAAGGAGGAAAGAAAGAAAATAACAACAACAACAACAACAACATTAATAATAATAATAATAATAATAATAATAATAATAAGAAGAAGAAGAAGAAAAAGAAAGAAATAGTATATACACTTTCAACAAAGAAAAAAAAACAACATAAACAGATAATACTGAAAAAAACACACCACTTAAAAAAAAAAAAACAAAAAAAAACAGATATTCCAGTAACAAAGCAAACACAACAAAGCAAAGCGCCAATGTCAGGTGTGTACAGGTATGGACAGATGTGCCTTGAGGATATGGGAGGGGAAGGGGAGCAGGTGACGAGGTGAAGCCGGGAGGGAGCGAAGGGGACAGTACAGGACGTGGGAATAGAAGAGTCGTTGTACAGTTTTTCCCCTCGAGACTGTAGTTAACTTGTATCTTGTTATCTGTATACAGTGGTGGTGGTGGTGGTGATGCTGGTGGTGGTGTAACAGAGAGAGACAGAGGGAGAGAGAGAGAGAGAGAGAGATCCATCTAACTTTTTACCTTCCATCCTTCCTTCCTTAATTCCTTACTACCTTTCTAACCCTTCCCCACCATACCTTCCTTTCTCACCTGTCCGTCCTTCACCTAATCCTCCTTCAGCACTTCTCACCTTGAAACCCTTAATGAGATGAGTCAAGGTATCACGAAATTAAAGACAAAAATAGGAACTCACAGCCACTAAAGGAATTCTGGGAGGGAAGAAACAGATTTTTTACGTAATTGTTTCTGAATACAGGTAAGGGTAAGGGGGGGGGGGTGTGGAGAGATAAGAGGGGGGAAGGGGGAAGAAAGGGGAAATAAAGGAGAGGATGTGAAATGAGAAGGAAGGAATAAAGGGTATGTTTTCTCTCTCCCTCTCTCTCCTCTCTCTCTCTCTCTCTCTCTCTCTCTCTCTCTCTCTCTCTCCTCTCTCCTCTCTCTCTCTCTCTCTCTCTCTCCTCTCTCTCTCTCTCTCTCTCTCTCCTCTCTCTCGCTCTGTCACTTCTCACGTCTACAATGCAATATTCACGCCCATTTATTTGCCTGTTAATTTCTTTTTTCTCTTTTTTTTTACTTTTTATTCTATTTCCTTTCTTTTTCATTTATTTTTTTCCCCTGGTAGGTCGTTTCGTTCCCGTCACTCTTTCTTTCTCTCTGTGTTGTGTTCAATTTCTCTCTCTCTCTCTCTCCTCTCTCTCTCTCTCTCTCTCTCTCTCTCTCCTCTCTCTCTCTCTCTCCTCTCTCTCCTCTCTCTTAGTTAATCTGTTCTATT
>NC_087193.1:11079783-11104783 GCF_035594125.1 Scylla paramamosain | reverse complement strand
TCCCTTCCCTTCTCCCCACTCCCCAGCCCTCACTCTCTCTCGCCTCTCCCCGACAGACGTGCCATCGTGGGGCCCCGAGGTCTGGGGCGCCGCCACGGGGGCGCGGGTGCGGCCCGGCGAGGTGGTGGCCGTGCGCTGCCTCATGGGGCCCTCAGACCCGCCGGCGGACGTGAGCTGGACTGTCAACGGCGAGGCGGCGCCGCCCGAGGCGGTGGACCTGCGCCCCCTGGCGCGGGGGCCGCGGGGGCGCCTAGCCCAGGCGTCGGTGAGTGTGTGTTTGTGTGTGTGTGTGTGTGTGTGTGTGTGTGTGTGTGTGTGTGTGTGTGTGTGTGTGAAGCAGCCACCCTGTTATCACTGGCTCTTCTCCCTGTAATGTACTGACGCTCCTCTCCTCCCGCCAGGAGCTGCGCGTCACGGCGACGGAGGAGTGGCTGGCGCGCGGCGCCATGACCCTCACCTGCCACGCCCAAGTGTCCTCCGTATACCACGCTACCGCCAACGTGACGCTCGTCCACTCCGACTGGCCGCAGCCCGCGGAGTTCGGCTGGTTCTCGGCAGGTGGGTGCCGTCCCGACCAGGCTGTGGGAGTGGACGAAAGGCTGAATAAGAGGCGATGCGAAGAGTATGAAGAATTTCAAAGAGCTAAATGTGGAGGGAAGAGATGACAGGGAATGGCTGGCCGGAAGACTGGCGGTGTGATAGGGAAATGTGGATAACAAAGAGGGCCACGCATGGGTGATATGCCACCCGGAGGGAAACAGGCGAGGCTCAGTGTTTGCTGGGACCTACACTGTCAAGGGAACACTCCAAGGCGCAGGCGTTCCTTGAGAGGCACAAATAGGTACATGGCAGCCTCCGTCGGGAAGAACCTTGTCGGATATTAGCGGCGGGGAGCCTTCCGCTGGCCAGGTATTGACCGAGGATCTAATGAACCAGGACGCGCAGACAATATTCCCGATGGCTGGCGCTGCGGGGCTCAAGACGTTATTGGCAATCGTCTTGTAATAATGACAAAGGCATCAATGGCCGCCGCCGCCTCAGGCACACAATACCTCTGATCACTTCTGCTCCTCCGCCTGCCACCCGAGACGCCCTTATGGATGATGACGTGAAGGGCGCGCGTCCCGCTGCCCTGAGCCGAGCCGCGGCCTCGGCGGCGTCTGATTCAAGGTAATAAATCCAACATTAGCATCGAGGCTCGTAATTAAGTGATGCCGCTGTTTGAGAGGCGAGTGTCGGAGCGGCGTTTTGCCCGCGCCAAGGAGCCGAGCAGCGCCGCGCGTGTTGATCATTGCACCGCGTCATTCCTTGCCGCGATGCGTTATATATATATATAATATATATATATATATATATATATATATATATATATATATATATATATATATATATATATATATATATATATATATATATATATATATATATATATATATATATGATGGGTTTGTTTTTGAAGCTGCTGTAGATAAATTAAAAAAGAATATTAACTCCTGCTAACTTACTAAGCACTTACCACTTTTCTTTTATTTTACCTTTACCTTCTTTAATTTTTCACATCGATGTTTGCTCATTGGGGAACCCTGCTTGGCTCTGTATCAATTCTATGATTTTCTGCTGGCTTTGCGTGGATTTTCGTAATAATAATAATAATGGTATATATATATATATATATATATATATATATATATATATATATATATATATATATATATATATACACGTATATATATATATATATATATATATATATATATATATATATATATATATATATATATATATATATATATATATATATATATATATATATATATTTACACACATAGAGAGAGAGAGAGAGAGAGAGAGAGAGAGAGAGAGAGAGAGAGAGAGAGAGAGAGAGAGAGAGAGAGAGAGAGAGAGAGAGAGAGAGAGAGCACATCTCCAGCAGAACAGTGCCCTGGCCAGTCAGTCTCCAGCCACTCTTCCCACACTCCCTCCTCCGCCCCTCATTTCCTTACCACTTTCTTCGCGGATTCTCCCCCTCCTGACCATCCACTCCCCCCTCCTTCCTTCCTCCCACCCCAGCTCCTTGCCCCAGCTTCCTTACCCGTCCCCCCGCCCCCGCCGTTCACCCCCCAGCTGACGACAATATTGTGAGCTTCTAATTGAATTTTCCCCCCAGAAAGGATAGAGAAATTGGGCGGCGCGAGTCAGCCGCTGACTGGCGCCCACATTCCGCCCAAGCGTCACGCCGCAGCCTTAATTGCTTCTTATTCATTTATTTATCATTCATTTATTCATTAAGTGATCCCTTGCTCTCCTCTCCCCCTCCCCCACAGCGCCCGCCGCCCCCCAACAGTCCCTGCTGCTGTGTCTCCTGCTGCTGTTACTCCTGCTCTCCGCTGTGACGCCGCTGTGAGGCAGACTGGCTGACGCTGCGCAGGTAACAACCCCGAGGTGACAAGGCGACGGAGGTGCTTGTGTTCCGTGACTTCCAGGTGCTCCTCTTCCTCCTCCTCCTCTTCCTCCTCCTCCTTTTCCTCTCACCCTCACTCTTCACGCCCTCCCCTCAGCCCTCCCCTCTTTAACCCCTCCCATAAACTCGTTCCTTTAACGCTCTCTCCCCTTCTCCTGCCCCTAATCACCACCCTGCTCTTTACTTCTCCCGCTACCCGCTTCCCTCTCTCCTCCCACTGTCCCCGCCCCTCTCCCTCTCTCCCTCTCCTCTCACCTCATACTGGTACAAAAGAAAGTAAGGAAAAGAATTCTTCCATTATTACGTGTTGTAGGCGACAGGTGTGCGTGACTCAGGTGTGGGCAGGTGAGGCGTGACGTAATATGGGTTGTCACGCCCCCCAGCACCGTCTCCTACACCGCCACCGTCACCGTCACTCTCTATATGTGACTCCACGCGTGCTATTGCTGAATATGTGCTGAGATTCTTGATGTTAATTCTCTCTCTCTCTCTCTCTCTCTCTCTCTCTCTCTCTCTCTCTCTCTCTCTCTCTCTCTCTCTCTCTCTCTCTCTCTCTCTCTCTCTCTCTCTCTCTCTCTCTCTCTCTCTCTCGTAGGTGTATCGGCGTATAACTGTCATCATCATCATCATCATTATCGTCGTCGTCGTCATTATCATCATCATCATCATCAGTATCAGGGTCCTTTTGTTTAAGTTCAAATCATATCGTAGATTATGCAGATAATTTATGTGTACGTATGAGTGTGTATAGATTACGTATGTCGGTTTATGTTACGTCCTTCTATTGTTCGAAAGTCAGTGTATGAATCAGATTTTTTTTTACCTTAAGTTTTCAATATTCTTTAGGTAGGTTTGGGTTGCGGGAGGATAATTAAGGCGTTCACTTGTGTTGTTTTATAAAAAAGAGTTGGTGTTTGTAGTGTTTAGTTTTTACCTGTGCAATGAAACTCAAGAATCACCTGAGGGACTGTACGCGTTAGAATCTGTGTACAAAAAAAAAAAAAAAAAACGTATTTATTTATAGGGAAAAAAAATCTATACATATATACATTATTAGTATACTTACGACGGGAGAAAAAAATAATTATATACGATATCCACAATTTCCAGATGATAACATACGAAAAAGACGTCTTTGCTCATTTATGTTTAAGATGAATATATGACACAGGTGGAGACGACAGGTAACTAATTAAAGCGTAAAACGTCTCCATTACCTGTCATTTATCAGTGAGCCAAGCACTCACTCACTCACTCAGCGGCCTCGAAGCTCCGGAACAGCCATTTGAAGCCCGTAGTTGACTTTCACTTTTTTTTATGAACCTTTTGAATGAAGCAGTATTCGTTGTCTCGCAGTGTTTCTTAAGCATTGAAACACATACTTGAGGTGTTCATCATTGTGCAAATCCATTGAGCGTTGACTGAAAAAGGCAAATATGTCAGTAATTCGTTTTTTTTTTGGTTGTACATTCTACGTGGATTTAAAAAGACAGACTCTGAGAAATAGATGGAAGACAAAAAGAGGAGAGAAGTAAAAGGACGAGGAGGAGGAGATGGAAAGACTAATAGGAGGAGGAGAGCAATAGAAAGAGTAAGAGAAGAGAGAAGAAATGAAAGAAGGACGAGAGAAACGAAACACAGAGGAGAGAAAAGACACAGACGGGCAAGGAGGAAGTATGAAAAGAGAAAACGAGTCAAAGGTAAGGAAAGAAAACGGGAAATCGACACAGGATCAAGAGGCGGCTTCCCTTTCCTCGGCTCGTGTCCCTTGCATTGTTATTATCGTGTGCTGGGTAAGGTAGTGGTTCCTCGAGCGTGTGTTGTGTTTGCGCGGCCAGACTGAAGCCCGGAATATGATGGGAGGGACCAGCAGCAAGGACGAGGAGGAGGAGGAAAGGGAATGGCCAGTTTATCCCTGTATCTCTCTGGTTGTCATGTCTTTTCTGCTTCTTCTTCTTCCTCTTCTTTTCCTCTTCCTCCTCTTCCTCAGCAGACTTCCTGACATCCGAAATAAACGTAACTGCTTTGTTTTGTGTATGTTGAAAGACACATGTTATCTCCTCCTCCTCCTCCTCCTCCTCCTCCTCCTCCTCCTCCTCCTCCTCATTCCATCCATTTCTCCTTTCTCCACCAGTCATCCCCTCAGTAGCATGAAAGAACTCTCACCTTCCTTCCTTCTTTCCTCCTTCCTTCCTTCCTCTTAAGCTACTTCTTTTTCTTTCTTTTACCTTTTCCTTCCTTCATTTCCTCCTTCTTTCCTTGTGCAACCGACTTCCCTCATCTTTAAGTCTCCATCACTTTCCCATCACTCTTCTTTTCTCTATCCCTCTTCTTCTCTCCTCCTCCTCCTCCTCCTCCTCCTCCTCCTCCTCCTCCTCCTCCTCCTCCTCCTCCTCCTCCTCCTCCTCCCTCTCTTGGTTCAGGAAACGCTCATAGGAGTTTCGTGCGATGAGGAAAGTATTAAAATATAGGCCGAGTGCTCGCTCACACACACACACACACACACACACACACACACACACACACACACACACACACACACACACACACACACACACACACACACACACACACACACACACACACACACACACACACACACACACACACACACACACACACACAAAAGAATCACTGGCATGTCCACAGAATTTAACGTACATAGACACATACCCACATACAAACACACATACATACATATATAGACACACGCACATACACACCCACAGCTACATACATTCATACATACACATACATACAGGTGTCTTCCTTCCTCTAGCAGGTGTGTGGTGATGTACATACCTACCGCTGCCAATAAACATATCCATGTGTACCTGTGGTGTGTTTCATCAACCCTTTCTCCGTCACACCTGAAGGAGGCACCACCACCACCGCCGCCACCACCACCACCACCACCACCACCAGGGCATTATGTGAACGAAATTCGGGTATTAGAGAGAGAAAGACAGAGAGAAAGAGAGGAAGCTACTTATTCAAGAAATCCCAAATTAAACACTTAAAATTTACTGAAATATTACTGTTTTTTATCATTGCTCCTCTGTATGGATTAGTTACAGTTTTTATACTAATTTCTTTACTACGTCTTCAATAAGCCAAAACAAGAGGAAGAGAGGGAGGAGTTTGCATGTACCAAGAGGAAGAGGAAGAGGAGGAGTCACAAGCAGCTGACTCAACACCTGAATAACGAGATACGCAAGCTGTGACCTCCCCTGCCAGGGTGTGCTTAATAGTCGACAGGGGGCAGGGAAGGGGGTGGCGGGGGGGGAAGGGAGGTGAGGATAAATGGTTCCTCTGGCGTTCACATCCGCCCTGTCAACGCGAAATATATCCGACTCTCTCTCTCTCTCTCTCTCTCTCTCTCTCTCTCTCTCTCTCTCTCTCTCTCTCTCTCTCTCTCTCTCTCTCTAACTCTCTCTCTCTCTCTCTCTCTCCACCACTCATTCCCAACCCTTCATTCGTTAAGTCTATTATTTCTAAATCTAAAACTTCTTTAATAAGTCAGACCATGAGTAGATACTGGATAATTCTCTCTCTCTCTCTCTCCCTTCTCTCCTCTCTCTCTCTCTCTCTCTCTCTCTCTCTCTCTCTCTCTCCTCCCTCTCTGGGAAAAAAAGAGAGGAAGAGGGAAGAAATAGTGAGAGGAACGCACCGAGAGGAAGAAGACTGCAGGTAAGGAATGAGGGAAGAATGGTGAAAGAAATTGACTTCGGAGCAAAAATTTGTCGGAGGAAATTCTACTCAGCGGGAGGAAATGGGCCAAGGAGGAAAGGGAAGGGTGAGAGAGAGAGAGAGAGAGAGAGAGGGAGAGAATGTGCAGTTCTGAAAATCGAAGTAAAGGAAAAAGGGAGAGAAAAAAAATGTTCATGGGAGAGCGAGAGAGAGAGAGAGAGGCAATAGAGAGCAAGCTTCCCCCACCCAACACTCTCCCTCCCTCTCCCTCACTATTCACCCTTAACTAACTCTCTCTCTTCTACATTCCCCCCTCCACTTTCCTCCTCCCCCTCTCTCTCTCTCTCCCTCCCTTTTCCCCGCCATATTAATAATCAAGCGGCTGACCACGAGGGCGGGAACGACGAAGCTTTATGGTAATTGCTTAATGGACATCCGCCACCGTCTGAAGCCTGGACTTGATGACCGATTAACCTTTCACTTGGTCTCCCCCCATCCTGCCCCTCCCCCCTCTCTATTTCTCCTCCCCCCTCTACACCACCTCCTCACCCCTCCTTACTCTTTACCTTCATCTCTTCCCTCCCCTCTTCCTCCTGTTCCTCCTCCCCTCTATACCTCTTTTTCTTCCTTCTCATCCTCCTCTTTCTTCTCCCTCTCTATCTCTTCCTCCTCTCCTCTCTAGCCCTCATATCTCCTCCGCCTCCTCCATCACTCTGTACCTCCTCTTCTTAACCTCCTGCTCCTGTGTGTGTTTCTTCTTCCTCGTCTTTGGCTTCTACTCCTCTTCCTCCTCCTCCTTATGCATTTCTTCATTCCTCTTTCTCTTTTTCCCTTCTGCTTTTTTCCTCCCCTTCAATTCTACTTTTCTTCCTTTTTTCCATTTCTTTCCGTCACCTTAACATCTCTTTATATTCGCTTTTTTTTTTTTTTTTTATCTCCCTTCTCCTTCCTTCCCTTATCCATCTCTCCTTCATCTCTCCTGCACTCTTTGTCCTCTTCCCTTCCTCATATGTGCTAACACGAAGGCGCACTGGACGTAGTAAAACTCTATGTAAAGATTGAGTAATAGTTTATTTCACTATTATCAGGGGAAAAGTTGTGATTATAAAAGAAGAAAAGTGTATGTAGAAGTCAGGAAAGTTTTTAAGTTTTACAGTTACGCATAAGTATATATTTCACTGCAAACACAATAGAGTTGAAAGCACTGCCACACATTTCGATCTACACTTGTTTTGTGGCGGCCATGTTTATGACGTCACGATACTCCTGTTTACTCTTGCTCAACTCTCCTCCGCCCACATAATTAGTTCTTGTGCCTGTAGGCCCGCATACGTGTCTGTGAGCTGCTCGTGACAACGGAAGCACAGTGACAACCTTGATGGGACGCCCAGGAGAGTGTGAGGTGCCCGCTGATTACAAGGCGACGCGGAAGAAGGCGAGGTGAGTGGCGGCTTGACCGGTGTACGAGTATCAGTAGAGGTGGTCGTCCCAGGTCCCGGCTGAGTAGCTGTGAGGAGTGAGGGGGTGCTGCGTGGCGGGCTGGGGGAGGAAAGGAAATCAGTGGAGGTAGTGGTAACAGAGATTAGTGGAGGTAGTGGAGATAAAGGAAAGTTGGTGATGCTTGTTATAATGCTTGTGTTTTCCCTCGATTATTTTGGTTACTGAAAGCGTTTCAGTAATTGATATCTCAGTGAAGGGACTCATTCTTGGAGTGAGGATTTCTTACGTCACATGCAGCGGACATATTTAAAGGGTTTCTGTTGCCTTGGTCTCTGCCGATCGTCATAATTTTTAAATGAACAAATTGAAGGGAGAGCGTGACGTCACAACTTTTACGTAGTTGAACCAATCAGACTGCAAGCGCTGTCTTCTGTGGGCTGCTAGACTCGTGGGTCGCGAGGCTCGCCCGCCAGCTGACTGCCGTGAGGCGAGGACTCGATAAACTATTACTTTTTAATTGTCCATCTGGGTTGGCTCCCTGTGGAGCACATTTGTCCTGGGCGGGGAGTCTTGGAGGGGTAAAGGTTAGGTTAGTATACTTTGGTCAATTCGGTTTATTTTTCGTTAGTATAGATTAATTTGGTTAATTCTACATTTTTTTTTATTGTATAGATTAATTTGGTTAATTCTACTATTTTTCTCGATTGTATAGATTAATTTGGTTAATTCTGCCTCATTGTTTTCGTTAGTGTAGATCAGGTTGGTTAATTCTGAAAGACGTTAGTGGAGGGAGAAGTGGTTGAGTGATGCACGTCACAACTGCGTCACGCTAAACCTTCCCTGTCCAAATGTCCACTCAGCTCTTGCCAGCTTCCCCTTGAAAGCCAGGAGTCAACTCCTTAGTGCAGCACACTTGGCAGTGCACTGTGGTGTCATCAATTAGGGGGCGGTGTCAAACAAGCTGTGCCAATTTGACATATTGATCCAACTGTTTGTTTAGAAGATATTTGAGAAAAACGATGCCTCTTGAACTCTGAAATGGATAATAACCATCTATAATTAACTAACTAACTGCCCAACGACTCTGTAGAATAGCTAACTGCTGCTGTGAGACCATATCTGTTTATACGTATTTGTCACACAACTACAGTAGTGTACTTTCGGTGAAGGAAATGTACTCTGTGCCAAGTAAGTTGTCCTCACAGCGACGTTGTGACAGTTGTGGGAAACATTTTTTGTTTGAAGTTGTAGAAAGTGACTTTTTCTCTGAGTTGTGTGGGAGCATTTTGTATTGTGGCGAAGCGCTGTGCAGTGCAGTATAAAGGATGGGATCTCTACTACTGCGTGGGTGTAGGAGGAAGGATGGAGAGAGAGAGAGAGAGAGAGAGAGAGAGAGAGAGAGAGAGAGAGAGAGAGAGAGAGAGAGAGAGAGATTCATACATTCTGTAAAGTGGATTTACCCTTAAAGATGAGAGGTAAAGATAATTTTTGCGCACTCCACACTTAGCGACAGTTGAGTGTAGCGATCCATACGTGACACAAATCACCGAAATTCGAACAAACAAACCACGACTACGGAGTATCAAAACGCTGCGCTTATTTCACCAATCACTTCCAAACCATTTTCCCTTGATAATCTACACGAACCCCATCAGGAAGTGCGTGGTGAGCGAGCTGGGTGAAGAAATGCGTGCGTATGAATGTTCCGACAAGCACTGGCTGGGTGTGACTTGCTGACGGATGAACAGGAAGCTGGGTTTGTCCATTAGCCGCGTCAGGCGAGATAAACACATCCACACTTGGCGGAATACCTGGCACAGTCATGCGGAGACTCATTAGCACCTGTCGCCGGGCATTTCCTCCTCAGGTGAGTGCAGGTGAGGGGGGGGACGCGTTAATCTAATAAACACCTGCGATGCTCACACCTGACATCTAATATCCTGATCCACTAAGAACATTTAACCGGGGACCTTCGTGATGAGGGCCTCCTCCTCCACCTCCCCCACCCAGCTACCGAGACTCGAGGCTTCAGCGGTAATGGAGCCTCTGAAGCCCCTGAAGCCCTGACTCCAGCGCCACAAGGCCTCGGAATGACAGCGAAGGGAGCGAGACAGCGCGAACGCCCCGGATGAAACAATCAAAGTCATATTGCACGCGCGAGAGAGTGTGTCAGTCACGCGGAAAGGAGAAAAGTACAGATGGCGTGCGTGCGTGTGCGTGTGTGCCTATCTGTCTGTCTGTCTGTACACGTAACAACTCCGCACATACCTCACCCGCCTATCCACTCCTCCACTTCCTCCACTTTGCAAACTTTCACCCACCACCTTACACCTTACCACTTTTCATCCTTCCACCACCATCACCACCACTTCATCCCTGCAAAGTACCACCGTATCCAGCTCTCCACTTTCCCTGGTATAAGTGGGCCGTTGCCGCTGCTCCCTTGCTGGCTAGCTGTGGGTGAGGGGAGGGGGCGGAACACGAGCTCTTAAAATCCTGACGAAAAAAGGATTATTGTTGCCGCTATAGGGGTTTGGGGGTGGTGGGGGAGGGGCGTGTGTACGTGCCGAAGAGGAAGAAGGAGGAGGAGGAGGAGGAGGAGGAGTGTCTCGTTTCCTATCGTTAGTCAGCATATAGTTACTGACAGCTGGAGTGGAGAAAGATCATCTGTCGGCGCCTTCTACACCCTTAACTGAACCATCACCACCACCACCACCACCACCATTACATGTGTTACGTACTACAAGAAACGAGTGTACAGTGCTTTAACAAAATTTACTGTCTAAATGCAAACGTTTTCTGAGGATTGACGTCACAGCCATGCCACGACACCTTCATGCGTCTGGCAGCTGGGTGGTCTGACGCGCGTAGATTTATGAGTAGATGGCTTGATTATCTTTTGTGATGAAAATTAGCGGATTGTGCGAAAAGATGTCACAATAGCGAGTTAATCCCAGAAAAAAAGATGTAACTGCCCCAGAAACGCATAGTACTTAGTTTTAATAGGAGAAACATTCTTGAGAACCCGGCTTATCATCTCAGTTGCCTTTAAAAACTGTCATGGTGAAGAAGCGAAGCGTTTTTGAATACAAGACGAAGTGACCCGCAATGGTGACATCTAGCGGTAACTCAGAGGTATTCCGTGGCTTCCAGTTCATTCACTTCTTTTCACAGAGTTCACTGGCCTCCCCCACCACCGTTAGCCTGCCTATGGTCACCACTCTTCTATATTTAACCCACTCCATCACGTGTAATTGCCGCGAGATCGTGAGTATAAGCTAAGCCAACTAGTTTTCATTCAGGCAGGAGTTGCCAATCCGCCAGCCACCGCCCGCTTATTTATGGCACGTTGTGTTTGTGGTTCTGTGCTTAACTGGTCTGGTTGCGTGTTTACTACTACTACTACTACTATTACTACTACTTTTCACTTGATTTTAGAGGTATTTTTCTTTCGTAATCACTCTTCCTGTTTTTACTGCTACTACTACTACTACTACTACTACTACTACTACTACTACTACTACTACTACTACTACTACTACTACAGCCACCACTACCCCTAAAAGAAAAGAAGTATTAGTAACAAAAAAACAAGAAAAGAAGAAAAAAGCGAAAAGCTTACAACGAGAGAGAGAGAGAGAGAGAGAGAGAGAGAGAGGCGGCGGGGAACATAGAGGTTTGCATCCCGTGGCAGTATAACACTGATGCTTTTTTTGTTTTTGAGCGCGACTTAAACACGCGGCGGCTGAGTTTCCAGCTGGATGCGTCCCCGCCAGACAGGTGGGCTCGCCAAAGCTTTCTGATCCACAGCCTAAGCCTCTCACTGCGCTGCGGGAGGGAGAGGGAAGGAGGAAAGCTGGGAGGGAACGGAGGAAGGAGGGAGAGATTGAGAGGGAGGGAAGGAGGAAAGGTGGCTGGGAAAGAGCGAAGGAGAGAAGTAGAGATTGAGAAGGAGGAAAAGAAGGAAAACTGGGAGAGAACGGAGAAATGAGGGAGTGGAGATTGAGAAAGAGAGAAGATGGGAGGGAACGGAGGAAGGAGAGAAGGAAAGAGGAAAGCTATGAGAGAATGAAAGAAGGAGGTAGGTAGAGATTGAGAGGGAGAGGAAAGGAGGATAGGTGGGAGGGAACGGAGGAAAGAAGGAAGGCAGGAAAGATGAGAGGAGGAAAGCTGGAGGAAAACTTGGGGACACAGGGACGCGTAGGGAGGAAACGGGGAGGGAAGGGAGATTACACGACCAGGGGAGGGACATTCAAAGAGGCGATGATGGTACGTTAGTGGTGAGGGAGAGAGGGAGAGGGGAGAGGGGAGAGGGAGATGAGGGAAGGAAATGCAAGAGAATGAGACACTGGACGTGGTTGTGAATTAAGGCAGAGAGAGAGAGAGAGAGAGAGAGAGAGAGAGAGAGAGAGAGAGAGAGAGAGAGAGAGAGAGAGAGAGAGAGAGAAGTAAATTTACAACCAGTGAAGTGAAATAACCAGAAAATAGAAGGAAAGAGGAAGGATGAAGAGATGATTCAGTCTCTCTCTCTCTCTCTCTCTCTCTCTCTCTCTCTCTCTCTCTCTCTCTCTCTCTCTCTCTCTCCACGTGTCTGCAAATAATCAGGTTTACCTCAAGTTTCCTTCAAGTTTTCCTTCTTGTTTTTCATTTTTTTTCCATTTTTTCCTAAACACGTGCGTTAATATGAAGACCATATCTACTACTACTACTACTACTACTACTACTACTACTACTACTACTACTACTACTACTACTACTACTACTACTACTACTACCACCACTACCACTACTACTACTACTACTACTACTACTACTACTACTACTACTACTACTACTACTACTACTATCACCATCACAACTACAACAAAAATGAGACAAGAAAAAAAAAGCTGCAACACACACACACACACACACACACACACACACACACACACACACACACACACACACACACACACACACACACACACACACACACACACACACACAAGGGGATGGGAGGATGGGAAAGGATTGGCTGTGTCCGGTGGAGCGCGAAGGATAGTAAGTGCTGTGTGGCGCCCTTGTGGAAGCAGGAGGAGGAGGTGGAGGAGGAGTAGGAGGAGGAGGAAGTGGAGGAGGAGGAGGAGGAATGAGGAAAGGAGATAGAAGGAAAACGAACTCTAAAAAAAGTGGAACGCGCAAAGGAGGAGGAGGAATACAAAGGAATACAAAGAAAGTCCAAACAGCAACATACCTTGATGTCCTTACAACGCTGTTTTGATAACTATTCTACGCTAACTATTAATAGGAGGGACAGGATAGTAGAGAAGAAGGCTCCTCCCCACCCATCCATCCCTCCAGCAGAAACTTCCCAGAAAAAGGAACTGGTGTCATGTATGGAAAAACCACATGGAGTTTTAGATAGCAAGAAAGAGTTGAGGTCTATTTTTGTTTGTGGGGGAGGGTGTAAATGCGTGATAGTTGCGTAGTATGTTGTGTGTATATCGTGAGTGGAGGCAGTGTGGTTGGCGAGGGGTAGTGCAGCAGCCTTGCCTAGCGCTTTCTAGGGATGCAGCAGTCAATCAGGCCCCAGCTCCGGTTACTTCACTGAGTTTGTGTATTTTTCCTTAGGGACGCCATATTCAGGCTACCCCCCTGCTACATGGATCCCTGGTACTATAATCTTTAAGTTGATCAATAGAGTTCAGGGTCCCAAGCAAACGCTGCCCGTCCCAGATCGAAAGTAATAGTGCGCATTCTTTGGCAGGGAAATTGGTTTTTAATGACTGTGTTCCACCATTTCGATTTATTATTAACGACTGGAATCCTATTTTTCGGTGGAACAGTTTCTTCAAGAGCTTTGTTGAGATTGAAAGTGAATATCTTCCACGCTTCATTAATGTCAATACTCCCAGCGATTGCATTCCAGTCACGGCTAAAATGTTTCTTAATTTACCTTTGTCTGTCCGGAAATAATCGGGTACTTTTTCACTGCTTTCATTTACAGTAGAATTACCAGTTGCAGTGCCAAGTTTACTCTGTGGTCACTGGTGCTGAATACTGGTTCATCTGCCTTACTATGTCTTCATTGTTGTTAATACGATGTCTGTTATATTTTCACCATGTTGACTACTCTACAAGCTGATGTAAACTACTCATTTTTCTTTCAAATATTAACATCTCTTACCTCCTTTATATTTCATCTCCATTCCTGTTTCCCTCCATATATCACTCTTTTCCTCCTCTTCTTCCCTCTTACCTCCTCTACGTTTCTATTTCCCTCCAAGTATTTCCTCCTCCACTCCTATTATCCACCCTTCCTCCTTCGTGCAGTTTCCTCCTCTCTTTTACCTCATTTTTTTCTCCCTTTTACATCCTCCTTTCGCCCTTTTCCACTTCTCTTTTACTTCCTTCTTTCTTCTTCTATTTATTCCTTCTATCCACTTTTTCTTCCTTTTACCTCCTCCCTTCTTCCTCCATTTATTCCTCCCTACCCACTCTTCCTCTTTCGTGAGCTTCTTCCTGCCTTCCGCCTCCTGCTGCATTACAGACACTTGTTCAGGAAATTGCTGGGAGGTTGTGCAAGACTCCACATCACACTTCCTTTGAGACAGAGGGAGAGATAGGGAGAGAGAGGGAGAGGAAGAGAAAGAGAGACAGAGAGGGAGAGAGAGAATGCTCGTCAGATCAAAGATTATGTCATCCAGCGATTAATTACATCAAAAGGCGTCCCGTGATTGGTAGTTCTGATTAGCCCTGCAATCAGAGAGAAGAGCTTTGATCTGTCTGAATAGATACTGACTCGTCCTCTCTCTCTCTATATATATATGCCGGATAAGTGTGTCTGTCTGTATGTATGTTGTGTGTGTGTGTGTGTGTGTCATAGTATATGGAATTGTAATATGGGTACTGAAACTTAAATACTCGTGATCTATCTATAGCAGAGCATGAGAACTGTTAACCTGTCATTACCCCACCTCCCCCACGTGCTGCCAACGACCACGGTGGTTAAAAATTCCATAATTGAGCTGCTTGTCAGACTATATGCGTGAGGAGTTTGAGGTGAATCGCGCCTGATGCCTGATGGGGTTGTATTGCTGAGTGCCTCCCAGTGAAGCAGCCTGCCACTTTAGCCAGCTTTTGACAGATGTTTCTCTCTATATTTACACCAAGGTGCTGACATATTAATAACACTGAGTTCGTTCACTGAAAATTCTTGGCGGCTACACTTCACATGACCTCACTGGCACCAGCCTACGTCACTTCGCCTCCTAAACAAAAGACTGTTTTCACTCCGACTCGAGTTTCCGGTTTTGTAGAATTCTGTACTTATTTGTTTTTATTAAAAGACTGAAATGGTACTGTAAATATTCATAACATTCTTTTTTTTTATTTCGCCAGATTCCTCTTTGTTAACTGCTTCAAACAATCTTTTTTTTTTCCCAGTATGAATACAAATACATGTACCCGGACCCAAGCCTGGTGTGTGCGTATCTCTCTCTCTCTCTCTCTCTCTCTCTCTCTCTCTCTCTCTCTCTCTCTCTCTCTCTCTCTCTCTCTCTCACTAATTCACCTCTTTAAACATCCCCTCTCATCTCATCTCAATTCCCTCTCTTACTTTGCCCCTCTCCCTGTCTCTCTCTCTCTTGAATATTTGCAGTTACCGAGAGGACCATTAGGCGGGGGTCCCGGGAGGCTGGAATCCGTCGGGAGGGATGATAAGGGGCAGGTGAGGCGTCGGGAGAAGCGCCGAGAGGATTGGTCGGGATTCGTGGGTTGTCTTGCTGCATACGATGGAGCGCTGGTGTGTGTGTATGTGTGTATGTGTGTATGTGTGTCAGGGCAAGTCCCGCTACTTAAGAAGAGAGTTTTATTTGGTTTTATTCTCCTTACCTCACTCGCTCTCACTCGCTCTAGCCCTCCGTGTTTGGTCCTTACATGGATAGATAGATAGATAGACATTTTATCGACCACAAAATACAGAACGCAGCTTAAATCCTCAAACTAGCTTGGTTCAACAAATCGCTCTTACGCTAAACACAAAAACAACTAAAACATGTAACACACATACACACACACACACACACACACACACACACACACACACACACACACACACACACACACACACACACACACACACACACACACACACGTTACATAAAAAGCATAAGACGTCACTCAAAGCAAACAAACTGCCTTGCCGTGCCCCTTAACGACCCTGAACGAGGGAATAGCGCGCCCTAACGAGCCGAGGGCGTCGCTTACCCCTCCCCCACCCCCTGTACAAGGTCATGGGACTCTTAGGACTTCTTAGGCTATTCGTCATCGTCAGGAGGAGCGGGAGGAAGAGGAGGAGGAGGAGGAGGAGGAAGAGGAAGAGGAAGAGGAGGAGTTGAAGAAGGAAGATTGTTGTTGTTGTTGTTGTTGTTGTTGTTGTTAGTAGTAGTAGTAGTAAGTCGTTATTGTTGTTGTTGTTGCTGTAACATTTATGGTAGTTGTATGAGTTGCTGTAGTAGTTGTAGTTGTAGTGAAAGGAGAAAGAGGAGGAACATAATTTTTTTCTTTCTTTTGTCTTTTGTGTTTTGTCCTCCGTGTTCGTCGTCCTCCTCCTCCTCCTCCTCCTCTACCACCACCACCACCAGTAATCACCCCTCGCAACCTTTTCACCTACTCACACTCCCCCACCCCCTCACAACACACACACAACCCCATCCCAACCCACCACACACAGTCATCACACAGTCACTCAAATCTCACTCAAATCAGGTCACCATTAATCAGTGCCTTTAAATCTCCGCTTGTGTCCTTTTTCTGCGCCTTCTGCGGTTCAAAGACGATCAAGGCTGTGTGTTTATTGGGATCCTTGAGAAGCTGTACTTACCTTGGCTCCGGTTAATGTATTCTATCAGGACTGAGGATTTTTGGTGTGGTTTCCTTAACTCTGAGGTTAGTTTTGCTGCAGAAAGAAAGAAAGAAAAAAAAAGGAGAAGGAGGAGAAGTGGGATAAAGGTAAAAAAAAAAGAAATGGTTGATGAAAGTTGTACAGAAGGAAGGTGGGGGAAGAGGAAGTGAAGGAGGAGAAGGAGGAGAAAGTTAAGAAGAAAGGGGTTGGTGGAGGATGCACATTAGGAAGAGGATGAGGATGAGAAGAGGTAGGAGGAGGAGGAGGAGGAGGAGGAAAAGGAGACATAATAGAGAGGAAATGAAGAAAAATATGTGGAAGAGGAAAATGAACAAAAATAATTATATCAAGAGGAAGAGAGAAGGAATAGGAGGAGGACGAGGGAAAGAAAGAAAGAAGGAAGGAAGGAAGGAAGGAAGGTAAGAAAAGGAAAAAGGAATGAAAAAAATAGGAGGGAATCAGTGACGAATGTAGTGAAATGAGATAACCAGAATAAATGAGAGAGAGAGAGAGAGAGAGAGAGAGAGAGAGAGAGAGAGAGAGAGAGAGAGAGAGAGACTGTATGGAGAGATAAAAGGAACATATTCTCTTACCCTCAATTGGTTTGGATTAAGGGATACCTCCTCCTCCTCCTCCTCCTCCTCCTTCTCCTCCTTCTTATTCTCCTTCTCCTCCTCCTCCTCCTCCTTCTCCTTCTCCTTCTCCTTCTCCTTCTCCTTCTCCTTCTCCTCCTCCTCCTCCTCCTCCTCCTCCTCCTCCTCCTCCTCCTCCTCCTCCTCCTCCTCCTCCTTCTCCTTCTCCTTCTCCTTCTTAACCGTCCTCGCCTTTCCTCCTTCTTTCTCCTTTCTCCACATCTTAGCTTTTTCTCCTCCTCCTCCTCCTCCTCCATCTCCTCCTCTTCTTATTTCTTTCTTGTTTCTCTTTCTTCTGTGGCTCCTCTTTTTGCTTTTTCCCCTTTTTATTAACTCCTCCTCCTCTTCCTCCTCCTCCTCTTGCTCTTTCCTCCTCCTCCTGCTCCTACTTTTCTTTCTTTCTTTCTTTCTTCTTTCTCTTTCTATTTCCGTTTATTTTTTTATTTTTCCCTTTTTATGAAATACCCTTCTTCTTCCTCCTGCTGCCTCTTATCCTGCTCTTCCGCCTCCTGCTGTTCCCTAATCTGCCGTAGGAATCTCCCGAAGGATCTCTGAAGGATATCCGAAGGCGGTCGTAAACTTGAACCCTTCCCAGAAAATTACTGTAAACTCGCGTAAATGTTTCTTAATTGGCCTTGACTTTGTGTAAATGTCTGTGTTATCCTTTGTAGCGCTCGTCTGCTGTTTCCGGAACCTCGTGGGTGGCTGTGTTTTACTATTTACTATTTACTATTATATATTGTTTTTTTTTCTTTTCGTTGGCTTCGGAAAGTTTAGTTAGTATTTTTTTCCTTTTTTCTGTATTTTTTTTTTTTTGACGTGTTTGCGAGCGTCTTTGAGAATCGTGGGTAACTTTGTCTATTTCTCCCACGTGTTTTTTTTTTTCTTCCTTTGACTTCGGTGAGTGTTCCTCTTTTTTTTTTTTTTTATTATTCCTTTTTTTTCTCTAAATTCTATGTAAGCGTGTTTAGGAACTGTGGGTGGCTGCAACTCAATTTTCTATTTTCTTCATTTTCATTTTTTTTTTTTTCTTCCAGCTTCCCTTAACTTGTTTGTGTAGTGAGCGTGTTGGAAAATTGTGTTCGTGTGTGATTTTAACCATGACCATAAGCTTATTTCCTGAGTTTATTATTTTGACGAAAGTTTTCCGTCAGATGTTATTCATACAACTCCAAGTAGAATATCTTACTCACCAACAACCGTGACAAACTCGAACCTGACATGTTTTCCTTAATATTAAACACTATTTGGCTTATTTCAAGTGTCACTCATAAAACCACATTAAATTAACTTTATTCTTTAGCTATGAAGAACTCAAATCTGACAAGTTTTCATGATGTACAGTTTCTTATTTTCTATATCCGTTTAATTGGATATTCCTTATTTTATGCAAGATGAGCTGTAGTAAGGGCCAACAAAAAGGCTTGAAAAAGGCCCACAGAAGGTGCCATTTCCCAGAGAACAGTCAAAAGGAATAACCAGAATTACGAGAAGTGTTTTAAAGGCTTTGTTCTTTCATTGACTGTTTTGAAGGTAACGGTGACTCTCTCTCTCTCTCTCTCTCTCTCTCTCTCTCTCTCTCTCTCTCTCTCTCTCTCTCTCTCTCTCTCTCTCTCTCTCTCTCTCTCTCTCTCTCTCTCTCTCTCTCTCTCTCTCTCTCTCTCTCTCTCTCCAGCCCACACTAGTACTACTGCCACCGCCACACACACCACCACCACCACCACCACCACCACCACCACCACCACCACCACCACCATCGCCGCCTCATTAGGTACGGTATGTAATAACTTCTGCTTCAGGTAACACTTAGGGAGCAGTAAATGCGAATTAAGTTGAGAATTCAGGCAGATGGTTCTTGCGGCTGTGTGGTGGCCGCGGGGACCTGGCGCGCGTGTGTCTTGCGGGACGCCACGACGCGACGTGACACAACACGATACGATACGATACGATGCGATACGATGCGATACGATGCGATAGAACAAAACAACAAGGAACTGAACTGATGGAAGTAGTAATGAGTATATGTGATTAATCGTAACTTTCCTTTCTTTTTTTTTCTTTTTTTCATTGTCTATTTCCGCTGTCTTTTCTCTTCTTTTTCCTTTTTTTTTACAAGCCAGACACGAAATGCCTCTGCAAAACAACAAGGAGCGTAAACTGATGAAAGTCGTGAGATAAGAATACATGTGATTAATCGAAGCTTTTCATTGTAAACTTCCTCTCCTTTTTTAGTTTTTCTTTTTTGTGACGCGCCACGCCAACACTCGAAATGTCAAGAACCACAAAACAACAGGGAGCATGAAGCGAAAGTGGTAGTAAGGTTTGAAATGATTAGTCGTAACTTCCATTGCGTTCATTTCTTTTAATTTTTCTTTATTGTCAGTGATCAGGAACAAAACACCAAGAGCGTGAATAGATGAAAGAAGTAAGATAATATGAATAAGTGTCGTTAATTGATCGTAACTTTCACTGATCTTGTAATTTTGTTTTTCTTTCATTATTACTACTTTTTGTTGTGAGATGAAAGCGTGATGGTGGAGGGAGTGACAAGATTATACGAGACTTTTTCCAAACTTCCCTTCTTTTCACGGAGAGGATTTTATTTTTATTTTTCTGTGCTTTTTTTTGGTTGGTCTCATCCTCGCATCCTTCTCTTCCTCAATGCAAATAAAAAAAGATAAATAGTAAAATAAGAAAGAAAAGAAAAGTAAAAGAAAAGTAAATAAATCAATATGTTTTTTTTACTTTCTTCATTTTCATTAGTATTCATTGCATAGTGGTTATATAATCATTCACTTTTCGCTTTGTATTTTTTTATGTATTAATATGTATGTATATTTTGTGATTGTATTTTCCTTTTACTGATCTTCACTTCATTATTCTCCACCATTAAATGTACTGAAGTGTCTGTCTGTTCATTTCTCATTCTTATTATCCTTTACCACTGTTCACCACCCTTTTGTTCATTGGGCAAATCTGTTGAGGAATTTTGGTTTATAATGGCAAACTTTTCTTAGCTCTTATTTTACGCCTTGAATTAACAAACATCACTAATTTTGCTCAGAGAGAGAGAGAGAGAGAGAGAGAGAGAGAGAGAGAGAGAGAGAGAGAGAGAGAGAGAGAGAGAGAGAGAGAGAGAGAGAGAGAGAGAAATTTCTATTACCCTCTCTAGGTACGTAATCATGTTTTAATTCCTATGTGCTTATTAAATAATTTCATACTGAGAGAGAGAGAGAGAGAGAGAGAGAGAGAGAGAGAGAGAGAGAGAGAGAGAGAGAGAGAGAGAGAGAGAGAGAGAGAGAGAGAGAGAGAGAGAGAGAGAGAGTATATAAAGAAGTAGAATAAAAGTCATTAATTAATTATTACTCTAGTTTGTTTTCTGAAAGCTGGTGTTGGTGTCACATTAATTTAGGTTGCTGTAATCTTCTCTTGCTTTTCATCCTGTCCTCCTCTTCCCTCTTTTGGTCTTAATTATTTCATCTTTCTCTTTTCCTCCTTTCCTTCCTTCCACTTTCATTCCTTAGGTTTATACTAGGTTGTTATTCTCTTTCCTTTCTCTCTTCCTCCTCTCCGTTGCTTTGATTTTAATTAGGATATTGTATTTTCTCTCTCTTCCTTCTGTCTTCTCTTTCTTTAGTCTGGTGTTCATTAAGGTACTCTTCTTTCCCTTTCTCTTTTCCTTCTGTCGCTTCTTTGTTCTTCCTTTTCTTTGGCCATAACAAGGATACATTCTTTTCCCTTTTCTCTTCCTCCTGTTCGCTTTTTCTCTCCCCCTTCCTTTCCTTTCATCTTAAATTGGCTATTGTAATTTTTTCTCTCGTTTTACTTCTTCCTTTTCTTAGGTTTGTACTTTCTTCATTCCTGGAACCTTCTTCTTTATTTCTCTCTTTTCTCTTTTCCTCTTCCTCCCTTTCCCCTCTTCTTTCCTCTCTCTCCCTCCTATCTTTTCATCTCCATTTTTCCCCTTCCTCCTTCAATCCTCTTCTTTCCTCTCCCATCCTCCTCACATTTTCTCATCCCCTCCCTCCCACCTCCTCTCCTTTGCTTATTTTCTCCCATCCTCTATTTCACCTTTCCTCTCCCTCTTCTCCCTCCTTCCTATCCTTCCCATCCTGTGTCTCCATCCTCTTATCCTTCCACGTGCTCTCCCGTCGTCTTCGCAGTGTTAATCAAGTAATGTACTGCCGGCGCCACTGAAACGGGTTAATGAGCTTCATAATACCCAGTGCTGCTGACGGAGTACTGCTCAGTGAACGCGGGTCGGACTTCCTATCTGTGTGGGTGCCAATTAATCTTCCGCCTGGGCTTGGCTTATGGCAGGGTCAGTTTATTTGATTTCAGGCTCGATTAACAAATATTCACTGTGCCATGTTAATTAAATGGACGCCCGCCATCCCCCCCACCATATATCAAATGAAAGAAAAATGGATTTGAAAAGGTCATTGTTTTTTGGTTGTGTAGTCTCAGTAGCGGGTTTCTTTGTCTCTATATAGCGATGGGGTGATGTACAGTGGTCCTCGAGGCTGTCCCTTTGTCCACCGGGGGCTGACGGGTACAAGAATGTGAAGGATTGTGTGTGTGTGTGTGTGTGTGTGTGTGTGTGTGTGTGTGTGTGTGTGTGTGTGTGTGTATGTGTGTGAATCTGTGGTGCTTTGTATGGGCCGCCCCGTGTGGATTGCCGGCTTGGTGTATAGATAGATAGGTGTAGAAATCAGATGAAAGTTCTCTCTTATTCTTTCGTGGCTTCTTTCTTCAGTTTTATGTTTATTTTGGCATACTTAATTAATGCACAGTTATAAGTTTAAGAATGGTGTTGATTTTAGCATTCTTATTTAGTGTATGGTAATATATTTCAAACTTTTTTTTTTTATTTAAAAGGACGGAAGGAAGAGAGAAACTTGAGGTGGTATCCTAATTAAGAGTAGAAGAGAGGAGAGGGAAAGAAAAGGGGACAGGATGGGAGGCAAGAGGAGGGAGCCAAGAAATTTTCAATCCATCAATCATATCGTTTATTAAAGAAAAAGAGTATCGTGAAAACTTTATCTCGTTTTCTAACATTTTCTTTATTGTATTCTTGTATAGTTATTGTTTATATGAAAAAAAGGAAAATGGAATCAAAACAGTGCTTCAAACAACAGTACCACCACCACCACCACCACCACCACCACCACCAACAACAACAACAACAACAACAACAACAACAACAGCACCAGCAACAACAACACACCTCAACACAACACACGAATAAATCAAACCACACTCCTCCATTAAATATTTCCTCCTTTTCCTCCAACCTTAACCTTTATGCCCTTCCATTTTCCCCATCTCTCACCCTCCCCGTCACCCTCCCCTCACCCTCACTCTCCCTGCTGCGTTAAGACCTCCACTAACTCACTGTGCATCGTATCCCAGCACGTGAAGGTACGGCACATCTATTAAAACTCCTTATTACGTTCACCTCGCTGGCTTGAACCGAGTAGGGGTGAGGGAGAGAGAGAGAGAAGGAAGGGTGTAGGAGAGAGAAGGGCAGGGTTTTATCTTGAGGAGTCAGTGTTGAGAGGAAGGAGTTATCAGGGCAAGTTGTATTGCAGGCATGTGTGGAGGGAAGGGGAGGGAAGTTAAGGAGGGGAGGGATGGAGGGAAGGAAGAGCGTTTTGCCTCTAGCTAGTCATCTGTTTCTCTCCTTCAGTTTTCCTTCACATTTTTCTTTCTCCACTACCCCTCCCCCTACCACCACTACCTTCTCTTCCTTCTCTTCCTTCTTCTCTATCTCTTCCTTCATCTCATCATCTTCGTCCTCATCCCTCTTCGTTTTCTTCCTTTTATTTATTTATTTTTCTTCCTTCTCTTCCATCTTTTTTCTTTTGTATTCCCTTAGCGTTCATCTGTATTCCTTCTCGACTCCTTCTCGAATGAGAATAAGGTAAAGGAAGAGGAGGAGGAGGAGAAGGAAGACAAAGAGAAAGAGACGGAAGAAAAGTAGGAGGCGGAAGAAGAAGAGGAGGAGGAGGAGGACGTGGAAGAAGACGAGGAGAAAAAGCTTATCCATTACGTTAACGGGAGCAGACACACGGGCACTTATCAAAGGGTGGAACATTAAGAAAGACCACTAAGGGCTCATTAAATACTAGGGAACACCTGGGCAGGACGGCTGGGGGCGGGAGGGTGCACCTGTCCCAACCATCACGGGAAATGACACCCCTAGGATCTATTATCACACCTGGAGTTAATTAAACACCTGGCACCTGCTCACACCTAGTCCTACGTGAGGAGAGAGAGGGAGAGGGCATCAAGTTCATTCGTCAGACTCTAAATGTGTTTGGTGGAGAGAAAATATGGGCGTCTCTCAGTTCATAAGGTGTAGTGACTTGCAGGTAAACAGATATCGTGTGGGAAACGTAAAAATTAATTGGAAAGTGGAGATTTACGATTTGACCTGTTAAATTGTATGCTTTTATCTTCATATCTGCTTGTAGGGTAATAATTACAGGTGTTTCTCAGTTAAGCTCTAGTGACTTGCTGGCAACGTGTAAACAGATATCGTACAGAAAAACGTGAAAACTATTGGGAAAGTGGAGATGAAGTGATTTGGCCTGTTAAATTTCACGATTTTATCCCTAAATCTGTTTGCTTCGTAAGGGAATGATAATAATTCCTACAGTATATCATTTGTTTATTAATCCTAACCTTAAATGTAAACACTAAAGCACCAGAAATGCGCAAAGGGACAAAGTAAAAGATGGAAAACTCATTAATATTTACGTGTGTACAACGCTGGACCTTGAAAACATCGTGCAGGTTCAACTAAATTTGTGATTATATTTTAAGTCGTGCTCAACCAAATGCGTGTAAAAAAAAAAAATAATAATGTTAAATTGACAGTCACCTTTCACCGCAACAAACAACAATGCATCACTAAAAGCCACACCCTGAAACATATCTGCACCTTCACCGCAACTCGACTACATTAAAAAAAAAGCTCCAGTTTAAGTCACTAGGTATACAATGATATTTATACGGTTCTAATTACAAATTATCCAACCAGATTTCTTTACTATTAAAAGGAGAAACACTCTTGATAACCTTGGTACTCATCTCTGTGACCTTGGAACGCTGTCAAGGTGAGAGAGCAATGAGTTTTTCAATACGGTATTAAAAGAATGGAGAGAGTGCATATTGAGGTGTGTCGCCTCTTTCCACCTTAAGGAGAGCCAAGATATGGGTGGTGGAAAGTGTGAAGTGTAGATAGAATAGACGTAGGTTAAGAGGGGATCTGATAGAAGGCTTTAAGTGGTATAAGGAATAGAACAAAGGTGATATAGACACAGTTCTTAGGGTCAGTAATCAGGAAAGGAGACACACACACACACTCTCTCTCTCTCTCTCTCTCTCTCTCTCTCTCTCTCTCTCTCTCTCTCTCTCTCTCTCTCTCCCGTTTACATCTTGTTTTCTTCATATTTCTTTCCTTTGCTTTATTTCCCGTTTCTTCCTTCCCCCTTCCCCATCTCCCCCTTCACTTGTTTCTCTGCCTCTTTTCTTTCTCGACGTCCTCCTCCTCCTCTTCCTCCTCCTCCTTTCTGTCTTTCTCAGGATCAAAGCCTCACCAACTCTGAAAGATATTTTTGTACTTCTCTCTCTCTCTCTCTCTCTCTCTCTCTCTCTCTCTCTCTCTCTCTCTCTCTCTCTCTCTCTCTCTCTCTCTCTCTCTCTCTCTCTCACATGGCCACGGGAGAAAGAGAGAGAGACAGAGACAGAAATTCCTGAGCAAACCTGAAGCAACAAGCAAATCTAAGCTTTTAAATTAATCAACGAAAAACAAAACTGACTGAAATGACACGCAAATACATGGAGGCGGCGGTGGTGGTGGTGGTGGTGGTGGTGGTGGTGGCG
>NC_087193.1:11059783-11072283 GCF_035594125.1 Scylla paramamosain | reverse complement strand
GTATATTGAATTATTTTACATTGGACCTTAAATGGCAGTGTAATGTTTAATAATTAGTGATTAGTTTAGTTTATTACATTTACTCATTATGGAAAATCACAAGTCATAACTGTAGAGGAGACTAACGTGTCATTTCTCCGTGTGAGTATTCGTGGACTTGGGCTAGAGTCCTTAATTTTTGTGTGAGTTTTTAACCACGTGGTATAAATAAAGGCCATTAGTGGTGAGACTCACGAGGTTCAGCAGTGATTGGTTCAACTGTTCTGGTTCTCGTGCTGGGATTGGTTCAACTGTTCAAATTTTTTCTCTCAGGATTTTCTCTCTTCAGATTCTTCTCTTCTTTTTCTTTTTTTCCTCTTTTTCTGTTTTCCGTTATGCTTCTTTTTTTTTCTATCATTTTCTATTACACTTCCCCTTTAATTGTTGGTACAAGAGGAGGAGGAGGAGGAGGAGGAGGAGGAGGAGGAGGAGGAGGAGGACACTTGGCTCCCAAATGCACGAAGCAAGTTTTTCTTCCTTCTTTTCTTTCTTCATCCTTTAATATTTGGGATCTTTGGAGATTTAAGGGTCCCTTCCTCCTCCTCCTCCTCCTCCTCCTCCTCCTCCTCCTCCTCCTCCTTTATGACTAGAGACTGAAATTTCTTTTTATTTTACTCTTTTATTTTACTTTTTTTTGTATTTCACTTCCACCTAACGTTCTCTCTCTCTCTCTCTCTCTCTCTCTCTCTCTCTCTCTCTCTCTCTCTCTCTCTCTCTCTCTCTCTCTCTCTCTCTCTCTCTCTCTCTCTCGCCTGGTCCTAATTGGTTCTGATATACGTGGGTTCCAATTCCTCTTACAGGTCTCAGATGTGTGTGTGTGTGTGTGTGTGTGTGTGTGTGTGTGTGTGTGTGTGTGTGTGTGTGTGTGTGTGTGTGTGTGTGTGTGTGTGTGTGTGTGTGTGTGTGTATTTTCGTGTGCTGGTGGGGGTGTATTTGTCTTAGTAGTAGTATTAGTAGTAGTTGTAGTAGTAGTAGTAGTAGTTGTAGTTGTAATAATGGTACTCACATTTCAGTTCTGTATTCCCGTGCACCCTTCCACCACTTAAATAAATCATCATTAGACCCAAATACTAATACACAAACTAATTATAATACTAATACCTGAATACTGTGCTGCATTCCTTCACTTCTTTACCTTCAACACACAACTTCAATAAATGCACTCAAACGAAAAACATCAACAACTATTTCCTTATTCACCCAATGCAAATAAGTTTCCATTTTCCTTCCCCAGTGCTAATATACCGAGACTGCTAATGGAAGGGAAGACTATTACTGGAAGGGAGATACAAGAGGAGACTAAAAGAGAGAGAGAGAGAGAGAGACAGGAAGAGGGTAGAGAGACAGGAAGGGATGCTGGAAGGGAGGAAAGTATTAGAGACAGGAAAGGAGTTAGAGAGAGAGAGAGAGAGAGAGAGAGAGAGAGAGAGAGAGAGAGAGAGAGAGAGAGAGAGAGAGAGAGAGAGAGAGTGGAAGGAATCTGCTCCGCTTGTGAATTAGTGACGCAACTTTGGGTCTCTGAAGTTTTCACGAAGTTACGACACACCGCGAAGTTACGACCCATCTTCTGTGTCTCCGTTTTCTTTATAAACCATATCTTCCTTTTCTTTAGGCATCATATCTTCTTCTTATTGGCTTGCATTGGCCTTTATTTCCCCGCTTTTCTGGGCATCTGTATCTTACAATGGCTATTTTTCATACGGTACGGTTGTATTACTATTTTCAGTCTCTTTTATGCCCCCTTGAAACTTGTATTAATATTTCCAGTCTACTCTCTGCTCCAGGGAAGTGTTAAAGTAATAAACTCGGTGGTATTATATTTAGTTGGCGCTACAGGATAGATGAAGCGCTGAATGTAAACAAGCAGAAGATTTAGAAGCAATAAAACTTATGTTATTATATTTCGTAGCCGCTAGAGGGCAGAGGAAGCGTTCTGGATGTAAACAAACCGAAGTTGCGCGGGTTGGAGCGTTGAGAGAAGCACATTTTTCACGATATTTTAAACCCCGAACTGAAAAATGGCTTGAAAAGAGAGGAATGTGAAGTGTCGAGATATTGTACGCCGGAACCATTAAACAAAATAGAGTAAAGGCTCGCAATTCGCCTCTAAATAAATGTTTCAACGGTGTTATTTCTGAAGCGCCAAAAGTCATGAAGCGGGAAGGCAAGAAATTCATCCATTCCTAACCTATTTTGTGGCGGAATACTGAAGGTTCTTATTCTTAAACGTTTTCTTCTCTCATTACGACTATTTCTAAACGCTCTCTTCTCTTATCAAAACTATTTTCATAGGTCACAGATGATAAGTCGTGCTCTCTGGAGTGTTTTTCTAATTAATGATGTAGAATTCTTGTTGAAACCGCGGCTGCATTCATAAAAACACCTTGAAAGTCCCGCGTAACTTCCATTACAGCCTTTCAAAAGTCGATATTTGATTAACTATCACTAAAAGTCATAAAACAACTTCAAAAACTTCTAATAACTTCCACCATAACCTATTCGAAGTCGAGGTAGGGTGAAATAGTAATAAAACCCATAAACCCATAACAAAAATCCTCGAAAATACTTATAACTTTTACTGCAGCGTTTTAAAAGTCGAGCTGAGATGAATGATCACTAAATCAAACAAAACACCTTGAAAACATCCATTAAATTCTACAGACTACATTAGAAACACAAGAACACCATTGAGAACCTAAATAAATCTCTCTACACTGGTTTAAAAGTCGAAATAAGATGAATGATCTCTAAAAAAAACTAAAAAAAAAAACATCCTGAAAACATCCAAATACTTCTACAGCCTACATTAGAATAATAATAAAAAAAAAAAAACACTCTTGAAAACCCAAATATCTTCTATTTACAGCTTGTTAAATATAGGAAATGAGAAGACGAGGAGACGAAGTGTTTTGAAATACGTTTCTTGCTCTCAGAAAAGTACAGATTGCTTAGTGGAGATCCTAAAGGGAAACTAGATAGCGGATGGAAACGGCTTAAAATCAATTAGGAATTCCATGAAAACAACACAAGGCTGGGAAAATAAAGTTGCTGTAAAAATAGAAGCAATAAAGATTTTATTTACGTACAACTAAAATAATTTGACTTCACAAATTCAGTAACGAGGAAGAGGAATGTTTGAATAAGTGTATGCAAAATTATTTAAGTTAGCGTCGTGCAAAATGAGATAAACCTTGAACGTGGCAGATATAATTCAAAAGTTGTTAATTAATAATCATATATATATATACTAGTATGTTGCACGAGTTATGAATCTGTTATATCTGACTTATTAAATTGGTTTCGTTTAAATAGTTGTACTTCTATGACAACTACAACAACAATATCACCACCACCACCACTGAAGACAATCATTACTACTACTACTACTACTACTACTACTACTATTAGTACTACTACTACTACTACTACTACCTGTAAACTAGGAAGGTGATTGACGAGGGAAGCTGTCGGTAACGCATGATTATAAGGGGTGTTTAAATAAGCGAGAGAGAGAGAGAGAGAGAGAGAGAGAGAGAGAGAGAGAGAGAGAGAGAGAGAGAGAGAGAGAGAGAGAGAGAGAGAGAGAGAGAGAGAGAGAGAAACAAGGAAAGAGGGAGTGGATGAAGGCTTGATGCAGGAAGGAGGAGGAGGAGTAGGGGAGGAAGTTACCCAGAGAGAGAGAGAGAGAGAGAGAGAGAGAGAGAGAGAGAGAGAGAGAGGTGGTCAGTGAGGCAGGAAAGCTTGGAAGGCGACCACTTAGCATCAGCGGATCAACTCAATCCGGCGATGGAAGAGAGAGAGAGAGAGAGAGAGAGAGAGAGAGAGAGAGAGAGAGAGAGAGAGAGAGAGAGAGAGAGAGAGAGAGAGAGAGAGAGAGACATAAATCCTAAATATCTCTGAAAAAAATAATAAAAGTACATAAACATTATATGGTTGTGATTTTCAATTTCAAATAAAACTTTGAAATAAAATACGAGTGGAATATTATTGTATCGAGAGAGAAGGAAAAGAATCTCTCTCTCTCTCTCTCTCTCTCTCTCTCTCTCTCTCTCTCTCTCTCTCGCTCTGCCCTGGCCCTGTTACTCAGAATGGCTCAGAAAGGAAGAAAAGTTGCGGCTTAATATCTTGAAAAGTTGTAAAGTTGTCCCAATAATTTGGAGCCCCGTCTTCTTCCCCTCGCCGACTCCTGCTGACGATGATTTTGACGCAGTAGTAGTAGTAGTAGTAGTAGTAGTAGTAGTAGTAGTAGTAGTAGTAGTAGGAGTAGTAGTAGTAGTAGGAGGAGGAGGAGGAGGAGGAGGAGGAGGAGGAGGAGGAGAAGTAATGGTAGTAGTAGTTGTTGGAGTCCTGGTGTTAGTCGTGGTGGTGGTGGCAGTTTATAGTAGTTGTAGGATTAGTAGTAGTAGTAGTAGTAGTAGTAGTAGTAGTAGTAGTAGTAGTAGTAGTAGTACATTACAATCACGAAATGGGCAGTATTAAACTAAGAAAATATATAAATAGACCAAATTCTCTCTCTCTCTCTCTCTCTCTCTCTCTCTCTCTCTCTCTCTCTCTCTCTCTCCTAAGAATACCCTGTCTGGCTTTCTCGTCCCCTTCCTCGTAAACAGTCCTTCCCCTGTTCCTGTATTTCACCGCGGGGCGTAACTCTTGCCAAATATTATCTTTTTTCTCCATGATTTATGAAGAAGAACGTTATCGGATGTAGGGACTGTCTTGAGAGAATGGAGATGTATGTATGTATGTATGTATGTATGGACGGATGGATGGATAAGTGTGTGTGTGTGTGTGTGTGTGTGTGTATGTGTGTGTGTGTGATTAGTTTCTATTGTGTTCGTGTTTCCTGTTTCCTCTTGTTTCTTGTCCTGCACTCGTACTCTCTCTCTCTCTCTCTCTCTCTCTCTCTCTCTCTCTCTCTCTCTCTCTCTCTCTCTCTCTCTCTCTCTCTGTAAAGGAGTAAACCATTCCTTTTCTCTCTCGTTTTGCTGTCACTTTCTCTCTCGTGGAATGGATGACAAGTGGAGAGACGTAACAAGTGGATGCGATAGGAAAAGTAATATGATGTGTTTATAGAATTAATATCTATACGAGTTTCAGGATGATAAATGGAAGGAGGTGAGGATTTTGTTATGTAAGAGGGGTGGCGGTCAAGGCTACAAAAATTATATATAAAAAAGGCCCAGTGACGTGCCACTCGCTAAAGAAGAAAAAGCCGAAAAGGATGATGGAAATTGAATGAGAATGCGGTGAAGAAAAGAAAACGGGAGGGAAGAAAAGACAATGAGAGGGAAACAAGTTGTAACGTTCCCCTTTTTACGTATGATAAAGAAAGAAATTGGTGGTATAGTCAACATTTTTCGAGGTTTTGTCAATGAAACTCGCATAATCTTTTTTCTTCTGTGTTTTTCCTCCACTTTCGTTTGTGTGTATTTGTGTTCTGAGAGAAGAAAAAAAAACGTAAGGTAAACATTTTTATTGCAGTCACTAAAACGTTATTTTGCCTTTTTTGTTTTGTATTGTAGTTGTGACGTCTGCATTTGTGTTCTGCAGTCATTGTTAGATATATGTAAAGATGTGAATGTGAGTTATCTGTCTTGTCCAATAGGTGAGGTAATGCATATTGTATAGATTTATGTATTACCAGTGTGTGTGAATTATTGCGTGCTCCTTAGGGTGAGAGAGAGAGAGAGAGAGAGAGAGAGAGAGAGAGAGAGAGAGAGAGAGAGAGAGAGAGAGAGAGAGAGAGAGAGAGAGAGAGAGAGAGAGAGGAAACAGACAAAACTACACACATCACAAAATAAATAAACAAAAACAAACGAGAGAAAACACACAAAACAAAACAACACACACAAGACAAGACGAGAGTTAGGTTAAGTCAGGTTAGGTTAGGTTAGGTTAGGTTAGGTTAGGTTAGGTTAGGATAGGTTAGGTTAGGTTAGGTTAGGTTAGGTTAGATTAAGTTAGGATAGGTTAGGTTAGGTTAGGATAGGTTAGGTTAGGTTAGGTTAGGTTAGGATAGGTTAGGTTAGGTTAGGTTAGGTTAGGTTAGGTTAGCATAAAAACAAACGAAACAGATCATACAAAAATAAAAGACGAGACACTGAAACCATCACTACCACCACCATCACTACCACCACCACCACCACCACCACCACCAAGAAGTAACGTGTCGTGCAATGGGAAAGAAGCGACTGTTAATGTGGTACCGATTCAAGTCATTACAGTTTCCTCACTGGGCGAAAACTGGCGGATGAGTTGCCATTAAGCCGCCAACACCTGCGAGAGTAGTAATTAACGAGGTGCTTAGTGCTTACAGGTGAAGGACGCAGCGCTGGTCATTTGTTACAGGTGTGCAGATAGATGCAGGTAGATTGAAGGAAAATATATATAGCTAAATAGATTGTTAGATATACGAACAAGGAAGGACGTAAGGAAGTATGAAAGAGAAAAGAAGAGAAAAAAGACGATAAAAATAGAAGAAAAGAAAAAAACGAAAAAAAATGATAAAAGACAAAAAAAGAAAAAGAAAAAAAGGCGAGAAAAAAACTCATTGGTAGACAGATAGATAAATAAACAGGAAGAAAGAAAAAAAAAACACTAGATAGATAGAAAAAAAAGAAAAAAATAAAGAAAAAAGGTAAACACGCAGATAAATAAATACATGGAGAGATAAATAAATAAATAAATAAATAGACGAATAGCCAAACATACAGCTAGGTAGAGTTTCAATTAATAGATAAATGTACGGAGAGGAATGACAAGAATCTTATATGACCAAATGCCACGTGTAGACTCAATGACTTCTTGCAAACACACACACACACACACACACACACACACACACACACACACACACACACTTAGAGGAACAAAGTAATGCAAGAAGAGAAAGAAATCAGCAACATAAACAACACGGATTCATTTCAGCAGAATTCAAGCCTTTAAGCGACAGAAGGTGACCCGGAGGAGGGGGAGGAGGAGGAGGAGGAGGAGGAGGAGGAGGTAAAACAAGAGGCATCAATCTTACGCCGGCTGCCGCAACTTTACCCCCGTGGAACTTATAACTCTTCTTTCTCTCTCTCTCTCTCTCTCTCTCTCTCTCTCTCTCTCTCTCTCTCTCTCTCTCTCTCTCTCTCTCTCTCTCTCTGTCATTTGTTTATATTAATGTGAGTTTTTGCTCGTCTCTTAATTTTTTTTTTGTCTTTCATCTTCATCTTTTTCGTTTTTTTCTTTTCTCCTATTTTTTTCTTTTCATTTTTTCTTTTCTTCTTTTCTTCTTTTCTTCTTTGTACTTCCTTACGTCCTTCCTTGCTTCTTTCCTTCCTTCCTTTCCTCTCTTAGACAGACACACACACACACACACACACACACACACACACACACACACACACACACGAGAGAGAGAGAGAGAGAGAGAGAGAGAGAGAGAGAGAGAGAGAGAGAGAGAGAGAGAGAGAGAGAGAGAGAGAGAGAACATTCACTCATATGCTAAGAAGGTAAAAAAGAAAACTTAAAAAAAAAAGAACTTGGAGCGATGAATTGCTAAAAGAGAGAATTTAATCAAACCAATGCCAGAGGAAGAAGGAAATGAAAAGAATCACATTAACGGGATGAAATAACGCATAAAAAGCCACTTACAAAGCAATTTCAGGGAGAATTAAAGGAAAAAAAAGACGAGAACAATGAAATGCATCTGGGAATGAAGAAGAAGAGGAGGAGGAGGGGGAGGAGGAGGAGGAGGAGGAGGAGGAGGAGGAGGAGGAGGAGGAGGAGGATGAAACGAAGCAGAAGAAAGAACAAAATTATACAGTGAAGAGAAAGGAGTATTACACTAATGATAATAATTATAAAGAATAAGAAAAAAATAAGATAATAAGAAGGAGAAAGAAGAGAGGCAAAAATAAAGAAGCGCAAAAATGGGGAAGGATGAAAAATAGAAGAAAAAGAGGGGAAGTACATTAATAATAACTGCATGAATAACTAGTAGGAAAACAGGAAAATTGGTATAAATAACAATAATAAGAGGAGCAACAACAACAACAACAACAACAACAACAACAACAACAACAACAACAACAACAACAACAACAACAAAACCGGAGAAAAGAAAAGTAAAAAACAAAACAAAAAAAAGTTAAATCAAGAATCAACAACACAGAACAGTAAAAGAAGGAAAAAAATAGAAAAAAGAAACAGAAGGAAAAAGAGAAAAAAGGTGAAGAAAACAAACAAAAAACTAATTCACAAGAAAAAAAAATAAACAAAAAAAAAAATCGAAACGAAAAGAAAGGATAAGAAAACAAAGGAGCAATATCGTAAGGAAGAAAAGAAACAGAAGGAAAAAGAAAAAAAAAGGTGAAGAAAACAAACAAAAAACTAATTCACAAGAAAAAAATAAACACACAAAAAAAAAAAAAAATCGAAACGAAAAGAAAGGATAAGAAAACAAAGGAGCAATATCGTAAGGAAGACACATAAATAGGAGAACAACCGAACCAGCAAACTACCAAAGCACATGAAAGACTTACCGAACCAAGAACTCTTCGTCATATTACTCCAATATTGTCAACTACAGGAAATTTTATTCGGACTGACCTAGGAGATGCGTTGATTAAAAGTTGTCTCTCTCTGAAGGCAACACAACGCAACACTGATGGACTGGCGTGCTGGTTCCTGGTTGTGTTGTGTTTATTGTTGTGACCTGGTTCTCTGACTGACGCACGTGTTCGAGTTGAGAGAAAATAAAGTGTTGTGGTGTGTATTTGGTGTATATTTGTTGTTGTTGTTATTGGGGTTGTTGCTGTTCATCTTTATCTCCTTGGCTGACCTTCATATACACACGGAAAATTAATATATAAAAAAATAAGAAAATGAATTAAGTTCTGGGCCTTGGCGTGTGATATTCTTGATGCTGCGACGGAATGGCTAAGTTTTAATTTGTTTGTATCCCTTACGTGTGTGTGTGTGTGTGTGTGTGTGTGTGTGTGTGTGTGTGTGTGTGTGTGTGTGTGGGGTGGGGATGGGCGGATGACTGATGATAAAATAGTAATGTAGAGAGAGAGAGAGAGAGAGAGAGAGAGAGAGAGAGAGAGAGAGAGAGAGAGAGAGAGAGAGAGAGAGAGAGAGAGAGAGAGAGAGAGAGAGAACAACACGTTACATGAAACAATAAAGAAGTGACAAGTGACGTTTCAGTTAAATAAACAAACATGTGTAAAAATGATTAAATAACTAAATAAATAACAACAAAACTAAATGAAAGCTAAACTTAACTAACCTAACCTAACCTAACCTAACCTAACCTAACCTAACCTAACCTAACCTGACCTAACCTAACCTAACCTAACCTAACCTAACCTAACCTGACCTAACCTAACCTAACCTAACCTAACCTAACCTAACCTAACCTAACCTAACCTAACCTTAACTAACCTAACCGAATCCTATCCTAACCAAACCCAACCCAACTCAACCCAACTCAAACGTAACCTAACCTAATCTAATGTAACCTAACCTAATCTAACCTAACCTAATCTAATCTAATGTAACCTAACCTAATCTAACCTAACCTAACCTAACCTAACCTCGAACCCTGACAGATAACAACACAAACAAGTACAGTTCTGCAGTGCCAGTCGAACTATTGTGTGTTTCAGTTTTGTGAATGTGAAAGTTGCAGTGGAAGTGAGGGGAAAGATAGGGGAAGGAAGATGAGGGGAATAGCGGAGAGAGAGCGAGAGAAGGAGAGGGAGAGGGAGAGGGGAGAGGTTAGAGAAGAAAAGGGACAATAGGAGGTAGAGAAAGGCATGGATGAAAGTGGAATGAAAAGAAAAAAAGGAAGAACTGGAATAAGTAACGTTAAATGGATGAGAACAGAAGACGAAAAGAGAGAATAGGAAAAAAAAAGTAATAAAAGTACATGGAAAAAAAATATTGGGAATAGAGAAAGACACGGAGAAATGGAGGAATAAGGGAGAAGAGATGGATAAGAACAGAAGACGGAGAGAGAGAGAGAGAGAGAGAGAGAGAGAGAGAGAGAGAGAGAGAGAGAGAGAGAGAGAGAGAGAGAGAGAGAGAGAGAGAGAGAGAGAGAGAGAGAGAGAACATAAAACTACATAGAAAAAAAAATGAAACCTCAAATATAAGGAAGAAAATGGAGCAGAGAAATAGAAAGAAATTAAATAAAAAAAAAAAACACGAATACGGAAGACAAAGTAGAACAAAACAAGAGACGAAAAGAAAGAAGGGAAAATAATAATAGAACCACAATGAAGAACAAAAAAAAAAAAGAAAAATTTAAACATAAATCAACGAAAACACAGAACAGTAACGGTGATGAAGGAAGGAAGGAGATGAAAAGAGATGATAAAGAGGGAAGGTGACGAGGCCCGAGGGAGAGGAGGAAGAGGAAGAGGAGGAGGAAGAAGAAGAAAACGGGAGAGAAAGGGAAGCATTAAGGTGGGAAGCAATAACACGATTTTACGACTTGAATAGACGAGGTGAATGAAGGAGAGGAAGAAGGGAAACCAGAATAAAAGGTGGAGAAAGAGAACAGTAAAGCATATCAATGAGAGAGAGAGAGAGAGAGAGAGAGAGAGAGAGAGAGAGAGAGAGAGAGAGAGAGAGAGAGAGAGAGAGAGAGAGAGAGAGAGAGAGAGAGAGAGAGAGAGAGAAACAAATAAATAAAATACACAAGATTTAAAACAGAAATAAATAGAAACATAGAGACAAGAGATGCAAGACACACATAAAGACAGAAAATCACACACACACACACACACACACACACACACACACACACACACACACACACACACACACACACACACACACACACACACACACACACACACACACACACACACACACACACACAATACCTTTCTTCCCTTCCTTCTCTTTACTCTCCTACCCTTCCTTCCTTCCTTTATTTTTCCCTACTGCAAATCCTTCTCTCCATCCTTCCTCTCCTTTCTTTCCTTAATTCCCTCCCTTCCCTCTCTCCCTTCCTTTCTTCCCTCCGTCCTTCCATATCACCTTCCCTACCTCCCTTCTTTCTCTCCTTCCTTCCTCCCTTCCCTCCAAGCTTCCCTATCATGCTTCTCTCCCTTCCTCCCTGTCTCCCTTCCTTCCTTCCTTCCTTGCCACACTCCTGCAACCTTCCCGCACCTCACCCATCTTGCTACGTACCACCAGGTGCCCAGCGGGACCATCCAACACCCTTAATAGACTGTAAATTGAATACCAAATTTTGTGCATGCCATCTGCAAGTGCCTCTACAGGGTACCAATAATCGCCTGATACGGCCGGGAGCCACCGTGCCATCGACTCTGCCCATGTAGTTTCGGTTAATTAAGTGCGTGATTAATATTCCCAGGTGATATTGGGCCTGGGGGCGTACGTGAGACAAGGGGGTGGGGGGAGAAGGCCTGGGTTGCTGGGGGGGATGCCAGAGGTGCCTGTTGAAGGGTTATGCAAAGGGTTAAATGCGGATTGACCAAAGTGGGGCCGCTGTTGCAGTTTCTTCAATGGGTTTGGCGTGGATTGAAGCGGGGTTGGGTGTCAGGAACGGTTGAGAAGGGATAGGGAGATGGTTGAGAGGAGAGACAGAGGGGGAGAGACAGAAAGGATACGTTAGTAAGGGAATAGAAGGGAGGTGGAATGGAATGAAGCGGCGTTGGATGTGAGAGAAAGGGGAGAAGGTTGAGAGAGAGAATCGTGAGGTAGAGGAGAGTCAGGGAAGTTGAGAAGGGGATAGAAAGGGAGTTGAAATTGATTTATGTATTATGTCTGTCGTGGATGAATTTCTGGTCGCATCTGGTGTCAGGCAGGGTTGACTGGGAATGCTGGTGGAGTAGTGGATGAGATTGAAAGAAGTAAGGTGGATTTCATGTATGTCTAAGGTGGATTTTGGCAGAATGTGGCGTCAAGAAGAGTTGGAAAAGAGCCTGAGAGAAAAGCAAAGATTGAAGAAGTTAAAGAAGAAATGATGGATGTTTGAGGGAGACTGCAGTAGCATTTGCGGTCAAGAAGAGTTTTAAAAAAGACACTGAAAGAGAAATAAGTGAGATGGAAGAAGCCGTAGTAGAGTTTCTGTATGTTAGAGATAAACTGAAGTAAGATTTGCAGTTGGGAGGCGTAGAAAAAGACACTGAGAGAGATAAACAGGTGAGATTGAAAAGTTGAAGAAAATTTTATATATGTTTAAGGTATATAGAAGTGGTATTTGCAGTAAGGGAGCGTTGAAAATAGACGCAGAGAGACGTGAGTTTAGACTAGAGAAATTGAGTTGAATTGATGGCATTCTGAAAGTCTTTGAAAATATTCAGAAGCCTTTTGAAAATGAGTTGAAGAATTGAACAAAGGGATGCAATAGAAAGGGATTGAAGTGTAGGTTATTAAAGATGAGAGTGGGTTGTTGTGCACGGTATGGCAGGCAGGGGAGGAGCGAGGGGCAGGGAGAGGGA
>NC_087193.1:11044783-11054783 GCF_035594125.1 Scylla paramamosain | reverse complement strand
GTTTTTTTTTTTTTTTATGATTTTTAGTGATAGCGGTGTCTCGGGCTTGGAAAGGCTGTAGTAGTGGAAGTTACTGTATGTTTTCTATTGATAGTTCGTCGTTTCTCTTCGAATTCAAGGGCTGATGTGAAAGTTTCCAAGGGTATCTTGATGGTGGCTGTGATATTTTATCTTATCTCAAATTTGAATGACTGTAGTGGAATTTATCGGAGATTTTGTAGGGTACTTTCTATCGTTGTAGAGATCATTTATCTTATTTCGGCTTTAAGGGTTATAGTGAAAATTACCGGACATTTCGAGGGCATTCTTCTGTTTCTAGGGATAGTTTAATAGGTCTTTAATGGAGGCCTCAACTCTTGTAATGATTCTAAAGACAATTGTTCTTATTTCGACTCTTAAAAGGCTGTAACGGAAATTAATTGGCGTTATAGTAATTCTCGTGATAGCTTGGCGAACATTCACCATCACCACTGGGAAAAAAAATTAATGAGAACCTGATCAATCACTTGCGCGACCTCTGGAAACTGTGTGGTGAGAGAACACTTGAGGAACACCAGCAAGTCCTTTCCTCACCACCACCGTTCCTGCACTCTTTCCTTCTTCCTTCATCCTCCCTTCATAATACTTTCCTACCTCATCACCACCTCTACACATCCTCCTCCTCCTCCTCCTCCTCCTCCTCCTCCTCCTCCTCCATCACTCTTCCACTTTCGGTCTTCCTGACTTTTTAGTTTTCTTAAGAACGGACGGAGTGTGTTCAGGCGTAAGGCGAAGCACAGGGACTGCCAGGAAGCCTCCACGTGAAGCCCGAAGCCAATATTGGGAAATTGGACAAAAAGGGGGAAGGAAGGGAAAAAAAATAGCACACACACACACACACACACACACACACACACACACACACACACACACACACACACACACACACAGGGAGAGGAGTGCTAAAACTTGAGTCACGTTGCTTTTGCCTCTCCTCCTCCTCCTCCTCCTCCTCCTCCTCCTCCTCCTCCTCCTCTTCCAACTCGTCTGGTCCCGTGTTTGTTCTCTGTCTCTCTGTCACTGCTTTGCTTCAGTTGGTCTTCTTCCTCCTCCTCCTCCTCCTCCTCCTCCTCCTCCTCCTGTTTTTGTTGTTGTTGTTGTTGTTGTTGTTGTTGTTGTTGTTGTTGTGAGTATGTCTGTTTGTTTGCTTCTTGTTTGTCACTCTCTTGGGTATTTTTAGTTTCCTTGTCTTGTCTTGTCTTTTTTTCCCGTTTTCTTTTTACGTGACGTTTTCTTTTGTTGTATATTTGCATGCCTCATCCGCTCGTTTTCTTTCTATTTTTCTTTCTTTCTTTCTTTTTTGCGGTTCTGTTCGTATCAGGAAAATTTAAATATTGCTCTCTTTTCTGTTTTTAGTTGATTTATTCCTGTTTTATTATGTTCTTTTCTCTGCTCTATTTTTTTTTTTAATTTCATGGTTTTGTTATTACCAGGAAACAGATTATCATAACTCATACCACAAGAACCATCACACCAGACCTCACCCCTTTGTTAGCTAGCGTATTAACAAAAAACAAAACAAAACAAAAACACTAGAACAATACTCAATACATGTAACATATTAACAGACGACTGCCCATAGATGTATATACTTCAAGATCACACAAGACCACAGCAGGAGACGAGAGATGAAGAGACCGCAGCGGTGTGTTGCAGGTAGTGGGACGTGGCGCGTTAATACCGTAGAGTTGTAGAGTTGTTCACGTTTTCTTTCCCGCTGTTTCATCCCTGGGTGAGCCGCGACTCTGCCAGCACGTCACGTCACCTTAATTTACTCGACACACAGAATTGCCCACGCACCTCCAGCCTCGCTAAACCTGGTGTCCGCCTCTGCCTTCATCCTTTTATTTGAGTCTTTAGAATATCTCTGCCCTCGTAATCTGTGGATTTTTTTTTTCTATACTGTTTTATGTTGCTATTTGTAAACGAAGCCATGGAAACTTATACTCTTTTGTGTTTTCACCTCCTCTATTCTAACTCTATTTTAGCTCTCGTTTTTTGTATACATTTTCTTTTATACATATTTTAACTCTTCTTTTCCTTTCTTCTTTCCTTTTCCCTTCCTTTCTCTTCCTATCTCTACTTTGCCTCCTTTAATATATTCTTTTGAGATATGTACATACAGGAGTCATAGAAGTGATGATAAACACACACACACACACACACACACACACACACACACACACACACACACACACACACACAAATACATCTTTAGTTCGAGGGTTGCAGATTTTACTAACAGTCATCTCTTGTGTGTGTGTGTGTGTGTGTGTGTGTGTGTGTGTGTGTGTGTGTGTTTATTTATACAAGCGGAGACAAATCTAGCAGAAGCAGAAAGACAAATGGACAACATGTGTGACGGTCCATAAAGATGAAAGATATGTATGTATGTATGAATGTATGTACGTATGTATGTGTGTGTGTGTGTATAGGTAGACAGGTGTCCGTATGTCTAAATCAATGAACGTCTGTCTGTTTGCCTGTCTTCTGATCTGCTGCGTTGTGTCTGTCTGTCTGTCTGTACTGTTATGTGTGTACTCTCTCTCTCTCTCTCTCTCTCTCTCTCTCTCTCTCTCTCTTATCCCCTATCTTCCCTTTCCTCCCACCCCCATCCCCCTCCCTCACCACCACCACCACCACCACCACCAAAACTTAAACAACCAACTTTCGAATCGTCAGAAACACCAGAGGAATGAATCATTAGAGAGAGAGAGAGAGAGAGAGAGAGAGAGAGAGAGAGAGAGAGAGAGAGAGAGAGAGAGAGAGAGAGAGAGAGAGAGAGAGAGAGAGAGAGAGACTCATCTTCTGCTTCAGCTTCACGTAATGTGCTTCCCTGTCTCGCTGTGTTTGCCGTCTCATTAACACCAGGTGTGCCCTAATGACCCTGAGCGGCTTGAGGGACAGGTGAGAACAGTCTATTCACTTTAAAGAAGACGCAAGGTGAAATTAGAGCTAATTTTAAAGCTCATCTCGATCTTCTCTCGCTTCTGACTCTTGTTTCGAAGCTTCGGGACTCTGAACGGTCTCTCTCTCTCTCTCTCTCTCTCTCTCTCTCTCTCTCTCTCTCTCTCTCTCTCTCTCTCTCTCTCTCTCTCTCTCTCAAACACCTTCAGGTTGTCAAAGGAGGGAAGTTAGTCACAGTTATGATTAATAAGCTCGCAATGTGTTGACTTGGCCACGAGGGAATGTTGTGAAGGAACAGGAGGAGGAGGAGGAGAAGGAGGAGGAGGAGGAGAATGTATCAGGTTTACGTCATGTTTGGTTTTAGAGGAGGACTAAGAGGAAGAGGAAATAAGAGGATGGTGTATGTAGAGGAGGAGGAGGAGGAGGAGGAGGAAGTAGAAGAGGAGAAGGAGGAGGAAGTAGAAGAGGAGGAGGAGGAGGAAGTAGAGGAGGAGGAGGAGGAAGAGGGAGAAGGAAGGGATTGTAAGGCACACACACACACACACAAACAAACAAACAAACAAACAAACAAACAAACAAACAACAACAACAACAACAACAACAACAACAACAAACATTAGCCTACCCCTTCATACCCTTCTTCCCATTACCCCCCTTCCCCAACGCCTCATTCCTTGTTTCCTTCCTTCTTTTCCTCCCTCTGTGATTTCCTCTCGTCCTTATTAGAATTCCTCAGTCCGTGTGTTCTGCGCGTGACTGCAAGGCCCACGCGGCAGGGTGTGCTGGGGGGAAGAAAGTGTTATGAGGAGAGATAAAGCTGTCACGATCTCGTATTAGCGAAGCGTGTGACGGTCGGGCGTGAGATGGGATGGAGGAGAGGGGGAGGAAGGGTGTAGGATGTTACGGTGGTTGGGAGACGGGAGGAAGGAAGGAAGAAATGGGAATGAGGGAGCACGGAGAGAAGTAATGGGTGGAAATGGTTGAGAATAGGTGTAGTGGTGAAGGAAATAGGTTATATAAAGGATATGGGTTGGGAGGAAAAGGAGGGTAAAGGAAAGGAATGGAGGGAAGGAAACGTGAATGGAAACGCAAGGAGGAAATTGATAAAAGGTGAGAAGAACAAAGTGATAAGATTAAAGAAGTAAATGGGAAGAATGGAAGAAATAGATAAGGAAAGGGGAAAAAAATGAGATGATATGGAAGAAAAGCGAATGTGGAAAGAAACGAAAAAAAGGAAACACAAGAGGAAAATTATTGAAAGAGAGAAGAACATATAAGGTAAAGATTGTGTAAAGAAAAAAAAAAGGAGAATGACAAAAAAAAACTGGGATAAAAAAGGGAGGCGCAGGAGAAATTAATGATAAATAAAGATAGAAAAAGGGATAGAAAAAGGAGGGATGGAAAAAATATTGATACAAAGAAGAGGGGAAACAAATGAGAAGAATAATAAGGCATGGAAAAATATAAATGACGAAAAAGAAGGAGAGAGAGAGAGAGAGAGAGAGAGAGAGAGAGAGAGAGAGAGAGAGAGAGAGAGAGAGAGAGAGAGAGAGAGAGAGAAACACGGAAAAAAAATAATAATGATAAACAGGAAAACACATGATTGAAGTAACTAATTAAATATTGGAAGCGGAAATAACTGCATTACATTTTCCTTCATTATTTCCCTTCTTATTTGCCTTCTTACCATTGAAGAGGGAGACGGAGGGTGAACAGCGGCAAAGAGTCTCATAAGAAAAAAACAAGTAAACAACAATAAGTAAACAATTTTAAAACCACTACCAGAAAAAAAAAACATCAATCACGACACGTAAGTAGCATTAATATATCCTTAAAAAATAAATACAGAAATAAAAAGGTAACTATCAATCATAATAAAGAATAATAGAAGTAACAATAATAATACAATAATAGTAATAGGAGTAATAATGGCGATAATAATAACAATAATAATAGCGATAATAATAACAACAACAACAGCAGGAGTGGTAAAATTAACGTTTCCCAATTGTTTACATCTGAACAAAGTGTTTTTTCGAATACAAATAACAACAATAACAACAATAACAAGCAAAATAATAAAAATAATATCAGCCTGAGTCGTAAAAATATATATAAAAAAAAAACGTTTTCGCATTGTTTACATCAGAGCAGAAACGTTTTTCGGGTGCAAACGTTCGCTCGGCTGAGATGAAAAAGAGGCCCCTCTCTCCACCTGACGCCGCTGTATTACCTGCCTGTCCTGCCGCGTATGGATGTTACTGCCTGCTGAAGGGAAATACGGCGCGCACGCACTTAATTAGCACCACCGCGGCCATTGGGGGAGAGAGAGAGAGAGAGAGAGAGAGAGAGGGAGAGAGGGAGAGAGGGAGGGACATCTACTCAGAATCTCACACACATACTCGTACAAAAAAGAAAAGAATAAAAGAGACAGTGATAGAGACTGAGAGAAAGATGTGATTGGTAAAGATTACTTGAAAAATTTAATTAGAGTGGAAATGTTAATGATTTTTGGAAGTATGGCATTTTTCTTTTTTTTTATTTTCTTTCTTTTCTTTCTTTTTTTCTTTTTCGTTCGTTCTTTTTCTTTTCTTTCTCCTTTTGTCTGTTTACTTATTTCATCAAGCGTATTTCGTCTTCCTCTCCAAGTCATCTTTTCTATTCGTTTCCTATTTCTTATTCTTTCCCCATTTGTTGCTCTTTTCCCTTTTTTTTCCTATCTATCCTTTCTTCCTTTATCATCTTCGTCCTATTTTTTTTATCAATTCTTGCCTATCTCTTCCCCTTCGTATTCTTCCCTTTTTTCCTCATCTCTTCCTTTTTTTCACATTCCTTTCTTTATTTTTCTCTTTTCATCCACTTTTTATACATTTTTCCTTCACTTTAATTTCCTTTCCTATTCTTCCCTTGCTAAACCTTTCCTCATGTACAGTTTTTCCTTCTACCCTTCCCTGTTCTATCCTTCTCTTCTTTTTTACCCATTCTTTCTAATTCCTTTCCATGTCTTATCCTTCCCTTCCCATTCCCCATTCCTTCCCCTCCGGTTAAGAGAGAGAGAGAGAGAGAGAGAGAGAGAGAGAGAGAGAGAGAGAGAGAGAGAGAGAGAAGGAAAAGGGTCAGAAAAATAGGGAAAGTACAGACGGGAAGACAATTATATAGGTGTGTGTGTGTGCTTACCTGTAAATGTAATTATCTGAAGGACGAATAGTGTGTGTGTGCGTGTGTGTGTGTGTGTTTGTCAAGGTGTAGTGTTAATTAACTAAGAGGAATCATTTCACTTAAGTTTGAAATATTTCACTTAAGTTGGCATCTTCCTTTGTTCTCTCTCTCTCTCTCTCTCTCTCTCTCTCTCTCTCTCTCTCTCTCTCTCTCTCTCTCTCTCTCTCTCTCTCTCTCTCTCTCTCTCTCTCTCTCTCTCTCTCTCTCTCTCTCTCTCTCTCTCTCTCTAAAGGTCGAAGAGAACAGGCAACCAAACCAATTTAATCTAATCCTTCCTCTTATTACGTTTAGTTCCCAGAAGTAGAGAAGGAAGGGAGGAAAAAATGACTGGTTCTTTGACACACACTCGCTTGTTGTCGCTTATGAAGCTGTAAATAAAAAGAGTAATCGTGTTAGACAGAAATGTCCACTAAGGCAAGGCGTCACACTTCTGTTTTTTTTTTTCTTCCCCCTCCCGCCCAAGTAAATATGTCTTACGAAATTTATATATATACTCGTTTTGTGTTATTAATTTGTATTGGCTTAGTTTTTTTATTTGTTTATTATTGTTTTGTGTTTTTTTCCTCTTTGTTTACGTGTTGAGAAGGCTGGGAAGGGACACGAGAAACAGGAAAAGGTGAGTGTTTTGTTTTGTCTCCTTGCTTCCAAAATGGTTGAAGAAAATATCAAGAGAAGTAAATAAGAGGGAAAAAAATTGTCAGGTTTGGTTCCAGATCTCAAAAAAGGGAAAACAAATGGAAAAGATGAAAAAAAATACGTTAAACTTATCACTCAAATAGTCACAGGAAGAGAAAAAATAGAGGAAAAATGAAAAAAAAACAATGAAAAGTAAGTCAAAAATCTCAAAAAGGGGAAAAAATGGAAAAGATGAAAAAATACGATAAACTTATCACTCAAATAGTCACAGGAAGAGGTAAATAAAGGAAAAACGAAAGAAAATGAAAAGTAAATCAAAGAAAGAAGAAAATAGAAGAAAAAACGAAAAAAAGTCACTATTTCTTAGCTGTTATTTACATATTCTCATCATCTTTAATCATTCATCCTTTCTTCTCCCTCCTCATATTCAATTTCTATCATCATCATCATCACTACCACCACCACCACCACCACCACCACCACCACCTCTTTAATTATTCCTACTTTTTTATATTACTTTCTACAAATCTTCGTCCTTCACTTTTGCACTTATCATTATTGTTGTTACTGTTGCTGCTATTGCCGTCGTCACTGTTGTTGTTGTTGTTGTTGCTGCTGCTGCTGCTGCTGCTGCTGTTGTTGTTGTTGTCATTCTCCTTCGCCGTAAATTGGATACTGACACTGAAATGAATAGCAACAATGAGTGGAAACTGTGAAATGCATTAACGAGTGAGAGGGAGAGGGAGAGGGACAGGGGGGTGGAGGAATGAGGGTAAGAGGGAACAACGAGAGAACGTGACAAAGAGAGAGAGAGAGAGAGAGAGAGAGAGAGAGAGAGAGAGAGAGAGAGAGAGAGAGAGAGAGAGAGAGAGAGAGAGAGAGAGAGAGAGAGAGAGAACAGAAAAAAATAGTGAATGGATGAGGTGGAGGAAGTAAGAAGGAAAGAAGAATGAAGGCGAAGAGAGAAAAGAGGAAGGAGATGATAGGACAAAGAGAGAGGGAGGAAGGAGGAGGAGGAGGAGGAGGGATAGGATATATGCTGGAGAGAGAGAACGAAGGGAAGAATAGAAGGAGAGATAGAGGGAAGGAGGAAGAAATAGAAAGAGAGAGAAAGATACGATAGAAGGAGAGTAAGAGAGAGAGAGAAGGAAGAGAGAAAGAGAAAGGATACAAGGAAGGAGAGAACGAGAAAGGATAAAAAAGATAGACAGAGAGAGAGAGAGAGAGAGAGAGAGAGAGAGAGAGAGAGAGAGAGAGAGAGAGAGAGAGAGAGAGAGAGAGAGAGATTTTAGTCAACTATTTATATATTTCAGCTAAAACCAGATTGTCTTTCACTAAACAGAGAGAGAGAGAGAGAGAGAGAGAGAGAGAGAGAGAGAGAGAGAGAGAGAGAGAGAGAAGGCAGAGTGGATAAACGATCCTGGATTATCTCTCAAAATCCTTTAACCCTTTGCAGTTATGGGATTATTTGAGGGAGCACCGCCCCCCTCCCTTCTCTCTACCCCTCTCTCCCATCTCCCTGTCCCCCCCCACACACCACTTTCCCTACCCCCCATTCCCCTCCCAGACCCTTTAGTGAGAGTGCTATGGTGTTTCTTGTTTGTTCGTTTGTTTGTTTCTTGTTTTTTTTTGTTTGTTTGCTTGTGTGTTTGGTTTGTTTGCTTGTTTGTTTGGTGTTTTATTAGTTAGGTCTTTTTTTTGTAGTGTTGTAAATTTCTGTTGTTGTTGTTGTTGTTGTTGTTGTTGTTGTTGTTGTTGTTGTTGTTGTTGTCGTTGCTGTTGTTAATTTTATACATGTTTTTTTTCTGTTGTTTGTTTGTTTTATGTATTTACATGTCTATTTCATCATTTCTTATTATTCCTAGTGTTGCTGTTGTTGCCGTCCCAGCGAGTGCTTTACGAGTATATATGAAATTAATTAAACCACCGAAGGGAACGAAGGAAAAAAACTTAGCAACTTTTACGACAATGAAAAACAAGAGGGTAATTCATCTGCATCGAGATATTAGAGAATTTTCTATTGAGTAACAGAGTGATTAGTGGCATTGTCTAAGTCTGGCGAGATGCGAAGGGTGGATTGATAAAACTAAACTAATAAACCTGTAAATAAAAAAAAGGAGGATAACGGAATGAATTAATAAACCAGGAAATAAGAAAAAAAGTGGGATTAGCATGAAAATATATAGTTAGGAGAAAAGGTAACGGTACGAAACAGAAAGAAATGAATATAACAGCAATATGAATAAGCCAGAATATTAAAAAAAGGAGATTAGCAGAAAAAAAAAATTAAGAGAAAAATTAAATGTGTTAACAAAGCGAATAAACCATAACACAAAAAGAGATTAAGTAAAAAATAATAAATTACAGAAAATAAAGAAGGATAACAGAACAAATAAATAAAAAAAAGACAAAAAAAAAAAAGAGATTGACAAACAATATAAGAAAACAGAAGAAATAATTACAAAGAAAACTGAAAAAGAGAGTAAAACAAAACAAGTAGACAATAAAAAAAGAGGAATAAAAGAAATGAATATAAAACAAAAGGAAAACATAAAAACTGAGAAACTGAAAAAAATGAACTAATAAGCCAAAAAAAAAAAAAAAATAATAATAACTGAAAAAAAGAAAATAGATGAAAATACTGAAGGTGTATCATCACTTTTTTTTCGATATTATTAAGAGGGGAGAATGAAAAGATAATGATTAGTAGCAAATGGAAAAAAAAACATTCATTCATAAAGATAAAGATTAGAAATAATAATAAAAAAAAACTAAAAGAATATGGAGTACAATCAGGCAGACAGAAGAGAACAAGAATAAAAAAAAGAAAAAAAAGAAAAAAGAAACCCTTAAAACCGAGAGAAAAATAATAAAGGTGAAATTTTTGAAAGTAAATATATGAAAATGAAAAAAAAAATAAAAGAGAAGAAGAGAGACAGAACCAGATGAACCCAAAATACAAATTTAAAAATCAGTAAAAAAAAAAAAAAGGGAAGAAAATTAGGAACAGGGAAGTTTTAGGCCAATCAAATAAAAAAATACTTGGAATAAAACTATAAAATCTACGGAAAGTAAAAATGAAAAATGGAAAAAAGTCAAAAGAAAACGGAGAGAAGAGAGAAAAGGAAAAACGTCAACATAGTGATAAACGTGGTGGTGGTGGTGGTAGTAGTAGTAGTAGTAGTAGTACTAACAGTAG
>NC_087193.1:11034783-11037283 GCF_035594125.1 Scylla paramamosain | reverse complement strand
AAAAAGAAAAAAAATTGTATAATTATAAACCATGAAATAATTGAAATGAAATATATACAATTAAAAAAAAAAAAAAAAACGCTTATCTGCCCCATACAAGTAAACTAACTGGACAAAAGGGGAAAGGGGATTTAGGGGAAAAGTATGGACATTATTTCCCCCTACAAGTGCCACAAATATTCAGCGAAAGCAGGACTAAAGTTGTGACAGGCACGAGACACCAGACAACCAATGTTCTCTTTGATTCCTCCCTCCTCCTCCTCCTCCCTCCTCCTCCTCCCTCCTCCTCCTCCTCCTCCTCCCTCCTCCTCCCCTCTCCTTCTAAACGTCCATTCTTGCTTTTCCTGCTATTATTGTTTCTCATCCTGTTTTTCTTATTATTCTCTTTCCTTGTTTTCCTTTTCTTCTTCCTCCTCTTCCTCCTCCTCCCCTCCTTTTTTTTTTTTTATTGTTATCGTGCTCTTTTCTTCTTCGTTCTTTTCCATCTACTTTTCTCTCCTCTTATTACTTCCTCTTTTCTCTTTTTTTGTTTTTTGTTTTATTTATTCTTAATTTTCTTCTCTCTCATCTTTATTTCTTTATCTCCTCTCTCCTCCTCCAACCTCTCATCTTTCTAATTTACTTCTTATCCGTCCTCTTCCTCCAACTGTTCATCTCCTCCTATTCCCTGTTCATGGTTGGAGGGCAGGAGAGACAGACACAGAGAGAGAGAGGGAGAGAGTACAGAGAGAGAGAGAGAGGGAGAGGAGGAGGAGGAGTCACCAGTACTGAGAATTGCAACGAGGAAATTGCGTTGCCTCGTGCCCTTCAGTGTGTAGGGGAGACAGAGAAGGGGGTCAGGCTGGGGGTACAGAGAGGTGCAGAGACAGAGACAGAGGAGACAAAGAAAACGGATTAATGAAATGTGAAGGTACAGAATCTCTCAGTCACTTTGTCACTCTCAGTCTTTACACTCCCAGATCGACTTTTTCTGTGTAAGAAGTTTCATTGTGTTCTGTAAATTAAAAAAAAAAAAACAGCAGTAACAGTGACAGAGAGAGAGACAAAGAAAACCCGGATTAATGAAGTGTAGAGGTACAGAATCTTTGCTGTTTTTTATTTATTTACAGAACACAATGAAACTTACACAGAAGGGGTCGATCTGGGAGTGCAAAGAGTGGCAGAGACAGAAAGGCAAAGAAATACTGGCTTAGTGAAAATGTAGAGTTGGAGAATTTTTATTATTTTCGATCTACAGATGCTAACACTTTTATTTTTATTTTTTATTATTTTTTTTTTACTTTCTTTCTGTTTTTTTTTTTTAATTTATGTTTCTCTTTTCTTTGATTTCTTTTCTCTTTCCCTATTTGTCTGTCACTTCTTTGTCTTTTCTTACTTTCTTGTTTTTATTACCATCTTTATTGCCCTCTCTCTCTCTTTCGTCTTCATTGTTATCTCCTCCTCCTCCTCCTCCTCCTCCTCCTTCTCCTCCTCCTCCTCTACCTCTTGCTACCCCCCTCACACGCAAACCCCTTCCATCTACACACACACACACACACACACACACACACACACACAAACCACCAACCTCACAGCCACATACACAAGCACCACAGCGCAGAGAGAGAGAGAGAGAGAGAGAGAGAGAGAGAGAGAGAGAGAGAGAGAGAGAGAGAGAGAGAGAGAGATTACAATGAAGGAGAGAGTAATACAACAGATTCAAGCAACAGGTAAGCAGATCTACCAAAGAGACCAAAGAGAGAGAGAGAGAGAGAGAGAGAGAGAGAGAGAGAGAGAGAGAGAGAGAGAAGAGAGAGAGGAGAGAGAGAGAGAGAGAGAGAGAGAGACAAAGTACTGGAGGGCAGACATACGGACACAATAAGACCTGTATTCAGAAACGCTTCTCTCTCTCTCTCTCTCTCTCTCTCTCTCCTCTCTCTCTCTCTCTCTCTCTCTCTCTCACCACGACTATTTTCCACGACCACAAGGCTGTTTTCTCCTGTTAACAATGTAGAAATCTCGTTAATCTGTCACTGGAACCGTTAACACACCCTTGAAGACCTGTAGGCAGCAGCTTGTAGAACAGCAGTGCAATGTATGTAATGGTGTTTCAGAATATGGGCTTGAATGAGTGATGTGGTGCATTGCAAGACTTCTGGTGTGGGGGACGAGGAGAGAGAGAGAGAGAGAGAGAGAGAGAGAGAGAGAGAGAGAGAGAGAGAGAGAGAGAGAGAGACCTTTTGCAACACTGAAGGTATTATTGGTTATCATCATTTTTACCTTAGCTTCAGTCACCCTTAAGCGAGATTAGAGGAAGGACAGAGAGTGGGCGTGGGACGAATGGCGGGGGAAAAAAAAAGCAAGAGAGGAAGTGATATAGGAACAGAGGAAGGAAGGGGACAAGAAGCTTAAAAGGAACAGAGAGAATCAGATAAAGAAAGAGAACAGAAGGAAGAGCAAGCAGGAAGCATTATATGACTACAAAAGGAAAGGAATATAAAGAAAGTAGAGAGGAAAGGAA
>NC_087193.1:11027283-11029783 GCF_035594125.1 Scylla paramamosain | reverse complement strand
CATCTCTCTCACCTCCCCCTCACATTGTTTCCTCTGGCTGGCTTTCCCTCACTCTCACCTCCCCCCTCTCTCGCTCTCGCCTCCCTCTCACCTCCCTCTCTCTCACTCTCACTCTCGCCTCCCTCTCTTACTTTCCCGGCACCGCTCGCTGGATTCTGGATACGCGAGAACCTCCTGCTGAAATTTTAGGCTCAAAACTTTCCAAGAATTTCATAAACGAGAGAGAGAGAGAGAGAGAGAGAGAGAGAGAGAGAGAGAGAGGAGAGGGTGTAGACAGATAACTAAATACATCTTTTCCGTTTTTCTTCTTTCCTTCTTCATTCATTCTTCCTCCGTTCATCTCTTATCCTCATTCAGGGGCGCTAAGGGTGGACTGGGGGGGGTGATGCTCTCTAAGGGGCCCCTCAGGGATAGCCAGGTTACGCTTAGTCCAGGGCAACTTCTTTAGTATTTCTGTCAGTTTCATTTTCCGTCTTGTTCATATTTTGGTTTGTGGAGTGTGGCTTTGTTTGTTTATTTGTTTATTTGTTTATTTGTTCTCTTTTTTATTTTGTTTTTCCTTCATTTTTTTTACTTCTTTTGTATTCGTTCGTTTCTTCTTTAAAATTTCTTTTTTTTTTCGTTTTTTTTTCGTTTTATTTTATTTTTCTTCCTCTCATAAACCTCCTTCATTTTTCCAACTCAATGTCTTTTCTATTTTTGTCCTCCGTCTCTCTCTCTCTCTCTCTCTCTCTCTCTCTCTCTCTCTCTCTCTCTCTCTCTCTCTCTCTCTCTCTCTCTCTCTCTCTCAACATTAATTTCAAGTTTTAAGTCTATGTTTTCATCTCTTTTTACCTCCCTCCCTCCCTCACTCCTTCCCTCCCTCCTTCCCTCTCTCCCTCCCTCCCTCTATCCTTTCCTCTCTCCCTCCCTCTCTCCCTCTCTCCCTCTCTCTCCTTCCCTCCCTCGACTTCACTCCCTTACCCTCCCTCCCTCCGTCTCTTCCTCGCTCTCTTTTTAACACCACTAAGAGAGAGAGAGAGAGAGAGAGAGAGAGAGAGAGAGAGAGAGAGAGAGAGAGAGAGAGAGAGAGAGAGAAGCAATGTCGAGTTACTCTAGGGAGTTATGAAAATTGGTACTGCCTGACTCTCTCTCTCTCTCTCTCTCTCTCTCTCTCTCTCTCTCTCTCTCTCTCTCTCTCTCCATCCTTGGTCTTCTTTTATTTTGTATTTCTCTCCTAATTACACTTTCATTTCCCTCCTTCCTTTCTCTTTTTTTCTCTCTTATCCTTTTTCTTCATCTTTATTTGCCACGTACTTTAATCTTTCCTTCGTATTCTTCTTTGATGTCTATTCCTGCTTCCCTTGTTTCCTGCTTTTCGCTTCTTCCCTTTTGTTTTCTTCCTCTTTCCTTTTCCCTGGTTCGCCTTTCCTTCTTTCTTTTCTTTCTATTCCTTCTCCTTCACTTCCTAATAAAGTGGTATTCAGAAACCTCAAAGGATTTATATTACTTCCTTCTTCCTTTTTTTCTTTCTTTTCTATCTATTTTATTGTGCTTCCTTCCTTCTCTCTCTTTCCTTTTTTTTTTCTTTTTCCTTCTCTTTCTGACGTCACTCCACACCTTCCTTTCCTCTAATCCTCCTCATCCACCCTTACTCTCCCTCCATCCCACTCCACTCTCTCTCTCTCTCTCTCTCTCTCTCTCTCTCTCTCTCTCTCTCTCTCTCTCTCTCTCTCTCTCTCTCTCTCTCTCTCTCTCCTTTTCTAACTCTAGCTATCTAACCTTTTGTTTAAGCACCTTTAAAACACTATCAGACTGTATTAACTTATTTTAACTTATTCTCAGTCCTTTCTATTGCTTGGTGTTGACTCTTAAGCTTCCCGTATTTATAAAGACTTCGATGTCTCACCATTACTATTTTCAAAGGCCACAGAAATGATTAGCCTGGTTCTCAAGAAAGTTTCACCTGTTAACAATGTGGAAATCTTGTTAATCTATACCGGAAACCTTAAAAACACTCTTGGAATCCTGTTTTTTTTTCTTTTTTTCAGATTTTTATTCAGAAATGGTTTACATTCTCAGTACGATTGTTTTCAAGAAAGTTTCACCTGTTAACAATGCGGAAATCTTGTTAATCTATACCTGGAACCTTCAAAAAACAACTTGAAAAACTCGTGCCACTTCATCTACGTAGACTTTTTTGAAAGCATGTAGTGGAGGAGAAGGGTACAAGCTTTCACAATTATGGTCCTTACAAGCATGTCAACCAGCCAGCCAGCCAGCCAGCCAGCCAGACAGCCAGCCAGCCAGACGTGATCAATTTTCCTGTGATTCTCTGTAACCTTCAACACAGGCAGGTGAGGAGGATCAGGTGAGGCGAAGGTGTGGTGTTAAGATCCTGGCTAAGTAAGATGCCAAGCTGCCTAAACAAGGTGGCAAGTTGTAGAGGATTTGATTCTTTCTTCTTGTTGGAATTAGGGTTTCGGAAGTTCAGAAGGGATTTAGAGTTGGGGCTGGGAGG
>NC_087193.1:10997283-11022283 GCF_035594125.1 Scylla paramamosain | reverse complement strand
CAGCCCTTCCTTCTCCTCTCCCCCCTTCCTTCTCCTCTCCCCCCTTCCATCCCCTCTCCCCCTTCCCTTTCCCCTCTTCAGTACTCTTGTTAGGGGGGGAAGAGGGGAAGGGGATCTGTCACGTGTCAGACTCCCACCAAACATATCAGGCGCCCCGTGACTCACCTCCCTGTCACCTTCCCTTCGTCAGCTTCACCTTCAGGAGTTTTATCATGTTAAAATTAGAGGCAGTGATAATGTTATTGATTGATGTTATTTATGGTGGTGGTGGTGGTGGTGGCGGTGATGGCGGTGATGGTGGTGGTGGTGGTGGTGGTTATTTTCTCCATAAACTTCATGCATACCTTGATTTAATTTAGTTTTGTACGTATGCTCTCTCTCTCTCTCTCTCTCTCTCTCTCTCTCTCTCTCTCTCTCTCTCTGCTCTGAGTATTTTTCTATTTTTCACTTTATTTATGCCTTAGCTTCTCTTCTTCCTCCTCCTCCTCCTCCTTCTCTTCCTCCTCTTCTTCCTCCTCCTCCTCCTCCTCCTCCTCATCTTCCTTCGCTTATCCTTTACATAAATTTTCTTCACTCTTATTTTCCTCTTTCTATTTCTTCACTTTGTTTTCACATATAAGATTTAGTAATTTTTCATGGGTTTTGTTATTTTCATACATTTTAACGGTAGTAGTAATAGTAGTAGTAGTAGTAGTAGTAGTAAGTAAGTAGTAGTAGTAGTAGTAGTAGTAGTAGTAGTAGTAGTAGTAGTAGTAGTATCGCTATTGTTATTATTATTACTATTATTTATGTCAAGGAGATAGATTTTCTTAACCAAGTATTATATAACTTAAGTAAACACACACACACACACACACACACACACACACACACACACACACACACACACACACACACACACACACACACACACGTAAATTAACCCCACCCGAGAAAAGAAAAATGATGAACCAGTATGTATGTATATATGTATGTATGTATATATGTATGTATGTATGTATGTATGTATGTATGCGTAGAGAAAGTCTATGTATATGTGCTCATCATTAGCCACCACCACCACCACCACCACCACCACCACCACCACCACCACCACCCGACCATTAAACACACAGAATTACGAGGTGGAGAAGAAGAAATTTTGAGACACCAGAATTAAACCAGGTTTACGGCAAAGCGGCTCTTAATGACAGGCCAACGACACTTTGATGACATAATGGCGTTTTTACCTACTCATTAAGTGGGAACTCGGTGGGGGAAAGTTTTGCCAGCCAGGAGAGGAAGAGGAAGAGGAGGAGGAGGAGGAGGAGGAGGAGGAGGAGGAGGAGGAAAAGGGAAAAGGTAGCGCTTGTGATGCTAAAATTAAACCTCTTTGTTGCTGCAAGGGAGAATGAGAAGAGAGGAAGATTTGTGTGTAAAAATTATAATGTTAGGTTACTAGTAGGTGACTAATATTTGTGGTATGTAAGGCTTATGCTGTGCTTGGAAGGGTGAAAGAGTGAGAAGTAAAGGAGGAGGATGGGTGAAGGAAGATGTAGGAAAGAGAAACCGAAGTAGTGAAGGATGAAGAAAAACCGAATAAGGGGTGAAGGAGCGTGAAAAAGAACTGAAAGAGTGAAGGAAGGAATGAAGGAGAATGAAGAAGTGAAGGAAGGGGGTAGAATGGTAATGATGACGAGAAGGGAGGCGAGAAATGAGAATAAGAAGGAAGTTTTTTTTATGGATGAGTAGGAAATGATGGAAGGATTGGAGGAAGGAGGGGATGGAGGGAGAGTGAAAGGTGTTGAAAAAGAAGAGGAGAAGGAGGAGGAGGAGGAGGAGGAAAGGAATGTTGGAAGGTAGAAGTTTAAAATATCAGTAAGGGAATAAAGGGAATTAATTATGTCCTGTTATTGCATTTTTGTTTCCACCATAAGACTTAATTATGCCACCCTCTCTCTCTCTCTCTCTCTCTCTCTCTCCTCTCTCTCTCTCTCTCTCTCTCTCTCTCTCTCTCTCTCCTCTCTCTCTCTCCTCTCTCTCTCTCTCTCTCTCTCTCTCTCTCTCTCTCTCTCTTTCTCTCTCTAAGACAAAAGAGAAAAATACATTGTCTAAACCGCCAGGACAATACTGCTCCTCCTCCTCCTCCTCCTCCTCCTCCTCCTCCTCCTCCTCCTCCTCCTCCTCCTCCTCCTCCTCCTCCCTCCTCCTCCTCCTCCTCCTCCTCTTAGTGACAAAAAACGACCCTTGGTACCTTACGACCCCCACTGCGGGAAAAGGGCGACTTTCTTTACAGTCAGAGAGAGAGAGAGAGAGAGAGAGAGAGAGAGAGAGAGAGAGAGGTACTGAGGGTATTGTTTGAGCTGATCTTTCAAGTTTTTCTCTGACCATTTTCTTCTTCTTCTTCTTCTTCTTCTTCTTCTTCTTGTTTCTGAAAAATTAGGTTTTCGTTGGTTTTCAATTTCTTTTGAATTTCTTATTTATGAAGTGTCATTTTTGGGGGCTGGTTTTTTTTTCTTTCTTTTTTTTTGCTACTTTTTTGTAAGGTAGTTTTGCGTATGTTTCTTTTTTTGCTTTTGTTTTGTTTTGTTTTTTGTTTCCGGTGTTGTTGTTGTTGGTGTTGTTGTTGTTGTTGTTGTTGTTGTTGTTGTTGTTGTTGTTGTTGTTGTTGTTGTTGTTGTTGTTTTCCTTCTTCGTCGTCTTCGTCTCCTTCTTCTTCTTCTTCTTCTTCTTTTTATTATTATTATTATTATTATTATTATTATTATTATTATTATTATTATTATTGTTGTTGTTATTATTATTGTTCGTCTTCCTGGCGTTGCCCTTGATCTTGAAGTTCCTCCTTGTATGCTGCTACTACTACTACTACTACTACTACTACTACTACTACTACTACTACTACTACTACTACTACTACTACTACTACTACTACATCTACAAATACTCACTACATAATACTTCTACCACCACCACTACCACCCTCACCACCAACACCACCACCACCACCACCACCATCAATAAGAATACAATGTAAAAATCTATCGCTTGGCAAAATTTTTTCCCCTGTTTGTCTTGAGCATTTGTTTTCCCTTGTTTTGTTCGATGTGGCGTGAACAGCTGAGGGAAATAATGTGATTCGCCTTGAAATAAACGCCAAGGAGACTGAGATGGATGAACGGGTAATGGTGGTGGTGGTGGTGGTGGTGGTGGTAGTGGTGGTGGTGGTGGTGGTGGTGGTTTGTATTATTGCGTGGTACAGTAACTAGTATGTTCAAATTAAGTAAGTTTCTCATATTCTTTTGTTCTTTCTAATCTATCCTGCGCATTTTTTTGTTCTCTTTCTCTTCCTCGTTATCTTCGTTATTGTCATCGTCCTACTTCTCTTTCTCCTCCTCCTCTTTCTCGTCCCCTTCTCTTCTTTCTATCCCTTCTTCTCTTCCTTCCCCTTTCATTTGCACTAATTGTCATCTTTCTTCCTTGTTCTGCTACTTCTTTCCTTTTCCTATCCCTTTCCCCTATCCCTTTTCTTCTTTTATCTTTTCCTCTCTTACTGTCCTATTTATCTTTCCTCCTTCTCTTCATACTAGATTCTAATCCATCTACTCTTTTTCCTGTGTTCTCTTTCTCACCCCTTCTTATCCCTTTTTCCTTGCCACTTTTCTTCTACACCTTCTCCCTTCTCCACATAAAAATAAATAATGAAATAAAAGAAAAAGAAAAAAAAAAAAAAACGTAAGATTCTAATAAATCAACACACCAAAGATCCACCAAATGCGCAGCGCCACTTGCGGCTGAGAGAGTAAGTGCGCTGCGCAAAAGACCGATCCACTGACAGTCCCCTCGTGTGCCGGTTAAAGACTCAGGTGTACCACTAATTACACCTGCGCCGCCCTGCCCCCCTTCACCCTCCTCCACCTAGCGCCTCGTGGACAGCCAGGTGAAGAGGAGTAATTAGAAAGCCTTAATTAGATTTTGGTCTTCGTGGGCATACCATTTTGCACCGGAGTGAGTGACGAATCATTTCCCGGTGTTGAAATCTTTTTAATCCTCCACTTACCACACGCACACGCACGCACGCACACGCACATCCACACGCACGCGAATATTTGCATGTGGATATTCTGTCTCTATCTTTCTGTCTCTGTCTCTGCGTCTGTTCCTCTCTCTCTCTCTCTCTCTCTCTCTCTCTCTCCTCCTCTCTCTCCTCTCTCTCTCTCTCTCTCTCTCTCTCTCTCCTCTCTCTCTCTCTCTCTCACTGATAATGAGAATGATGACAAAAAACGAAAGTAATAATTATGAAAACAACAATAATGTAATAGTAGTAGGTAGTAGTAGTAGTAGTAGTAGTAGTAGTAGTAGCAACAATAGCACATCATTGTTCTTCTCTCGCCGATAACTAGCAGGTGTTATCACGGCTTGGCGTTATTTGCATTCCCCGTCGCTCCCTTCTTACCTGTCTTCATTAGTGTAATTGGCTAAGAACACGCTACCCTTGTCTGTTCGCGGCGCCCTTTTTTGACTCCTCTTCCGTGTCTCTAATTGGAACAAACATTAAATGGAAACAAATACTAATAATCATGTTTTGTTTTCTTTCTTTCTTTTTTTCTATTAATATTTGCTTTTCCAACATTTATTTTTTTTTTTCAGTTTTTCTTTTAGTTTCCCTTCCCATTCTTTTTTTTTTTCCTTTATCCTTCATTTTATCAGCTGTATTCTTTTTTTTTTTTTGTTTTTCTCTACATTTCTGACTATTTTCGATATTTCGTTGCATTGTTTTCCTTTCCTTTCCTTTAATCCTTCGTTTTATCTTCCCTTCACTCTGTCCCCCTGTACTCCTTCCCCTGCTTTCCTTCCTCCTTCATTTCATCTTTGCATCTTCTCCGTCTTTACTTTTCAGATTGTTTCATTACTATCGCCTTTTTTCTTCCCTTCCTTCTCTCTCTTTTCTGTATTCCTTCCCTTGCTTTCCTTTCTCCGTGTATTTGCTGTTATCTGTTGTATCTTGTTCCTCTTTTCCACTGTTTCTTTTTTTTTTCCCTTTCCTTCACTCTGTCTTCTGTATTCTCCCTGTTTTCCTTATCTTTCGTTTTATCTCCTTTATCTCCCACTTTGCATCTCTGGCTGTTTCACCTGTTTCCTTCTCTCTCTCTCTCTCTCTCTCTCCCTCTCTCTCTCTCTCTCTCTCTCTCTCTCTCTCTCTCTCTCTCTCTCTCTCTCTCTCTCTCTCTCTCTCTCTCTCTCCCCCCCCCGTGGCTGGTGTTTCCATCAGTCTACATTGACTCACTTATGCATTTCCATTCCTCAGACTCTCACAATATTAACCCTTTTTAACCGCAATGCTTCCTATTCAAGTTTATCCCTTTCTCTTATTCTTTCTCTGCGTATTTCAGTTTTCCAAGATCACCAGTATTTTTTTTTTTTTTTGAGAGCCTTATCCGGTACCTTACCTTATCTAACTTTACCTTAACTTATCTAATCTCCTCTTATGTATCCAACTATCTCACTAAATGGTAACACTGAGTACCACTTTTTTCACCCCTCCCTCCCTTTCCTCCTTTCCTCCATCTCTAATCTTTCAAGAGGTAAGGAATCGAAAAAAAAAAGTAAATAAATAAGGACTAAATAAAGTATAAGAACCATAGCAATCTTTGTGGGCATTTCCGCGATGCTCTCTTTCCCTCTCTCTTTCTCTCCCACCGCTCCCTCTCTTTCTCTCTCAAGAACCACTAAAAAACGAAAAAAAAAAAAAAAACTAAAAATAATCCATAACAGTCATCATAGCTACATCCATATCTGACTTTTTTTCACATCCATCCATCCATCCATCCATTCTTAAACTTTCAAGAATCACTAAGAAAACGCAGAAGGAAAGCCAGAAATACCCCTTTCTCCCCCCGCAAAAAAGAAAAAAATAAATAAATAAATAACAGCAAACAGCACTTCCCATACATCCACACCCCTCTTCCTTCCAATCCCTGCCTTCCTCTCCCTTCCTCCCTCCATTCATTCGTCCCTAATCTTTCAGGAACCACTAAAGAAACTGAAAAAACGAAAACAAAAACACTACAAAATAACAAAAAAAAAAATAACTATATCTCCTTTCATAGCCATCCCTCTCTCTCCCTTCCTCTTCACCCCTCTCCCTTCCTCCCTTCACCTTTAATCATTCAAGAACCACCAACGAGAAACAAAAGCTAAGCATTCCAAATGACTACAGGAGCTAACCATAGTATTTTTCATAGCCATATCTACACCCGCCATTTTTTCAACCCCTCCCCGCTCCCTACTCCCGCCTCTCTCTCTCTTTTTTTTTTCAATATGATCTTTTCCACGCCACTAATATCACACGGGCGGAGGATAATGCAATGAGACGAAGGGGCTGAGTCAAATTATACATCTCCTCTGAATGTTCTTATTATGGAAATCAGGGCAGGTTGTCTTATACCGAACTATGAATATAGAATTAGACTGGGTGAGCCGCAAGACGAAGGAACGAGGAGGAGGAGGAGGAGGAGGAGGAGGAGTTGGGGTCGAGAGATGGGTAGACTCATAACTCTCCTCTCATGTGGGGTTGGGTGAGGAGGGTTGCAAGGTTGAGGAGGTGGAAGAGGCAGAGGATAAGATAAAGGGCTTTGAGTGAGTGAAAGTAAGAGGGTTTGTGAGGGAAAGTTGAGAGAGGTGCGAGTTGTATTTGATAGGGAGAGTGAGGTGAAGGGTGAAAGAGTAAGGGAGGCAGGGAGGGAGTGTTTGGGAGGGCTGGAGGAATAAAGGGAGGAAGAATTATGAGTGTTTTGAGAGAGGGAGAAAGGTGTAAGTGTACTCTCTCTCTCTCTCTCTCTCTCTCTCTCTCTCTCTCTCTCTCTCTCTCTCTCTCTCTCTCTCTCTCTCTCCTCCTCTCTCTCTCTCTCTCCTCTCTCTCTCTCTCTCTCTCTCTCACATTACCCTACTCTTCACTTTTTTTCACCAAATCACTACGCCTCCTTAGTTCTTCCCCTCTTCCTTTCCTCCTTCCTTCCTCTCCTCTCTCCCCTCTCCCCTCTCACTCTCTCTCTCTCTCACACTCTCACCGATTATCGCTTGAGCTTTGGAGGACAAAATGAGGCTCACTGTGCATTAGTCAGTCGCAGGGAAGAGGATTAGACTCAATGCCTCCTCCTCCTCTTCCTCCTCTTCCTCCTTCCTCCTCCTCCTCTTCCTGTGCATTCTGAAAATAGGTGTTGAAAAAAATGGCAGAAAAGGGAGAATCTTCAGTCTATATTAGTTTTCCTTTTTTCATGTACAGGGTGAGGGTTGCAGGAGATGAGAGAGAGAGAGAGAGAGAGAGAGAGAGAGAGAGAGAGAGAGAGAGAGAGAGAGAGAGAGGAGAGAGAGAGAGAGAGAGAGAGAGAGAGAGAGAGAGAGAGAGAGAGAGAGAGTGTGTGTGTGTGTGTGTGTGTCCTTCCCTAATCTTTTTTTTTTCTTTTTTCATTATCGTATTTGTTTCTGCCTCGTATTTGTTTTTTTTTCTTTTTTGTATTCTTTTTTGTTATTTCTTTGTCTTTTTTTGTGTTTGTACCTCGTTTTTTTTTTTTTCGCTCTTGTCTCGTACTTTTACTTTTGTTGTGTTTCTTTTTTAGATTCGTATTATTTTTCTTCTTTATTTCTTCTTTTTTCTTTTTCCTTTCTTTTTTTTTTCTTTTTTCTCTCTCTTTTTTTTTTTTTGCTTCCGTGACGAATGGATGTGATTTGGATGCCGAGGGAGCGATTCGTTGAGCACCGACGCAGCGAAACTAAAAGACTCATTTGTTAGCCAGAGAGAGAGAAAAAAAAAAAAAAAAAAAAAAAACACACGTGGTTCGATGTATTATTCGCTACTTTAATATTAGAAGCAACGTATTAATATGATTTATTTATGTTAAGCTGACAATAGTTCCTGAGATAAATAGATAGAAAGACAGAACACACAGACAGACAGACAGACAGAGAGAGAGAGAGAGAGAGAGAGAGAGAGAGAGAGAGAGAGAGAGAGAGAGAGAGAGAGAAGTAAAACAGGAAATAAATAAGGATAAGACGGGGAAAGTGAAGGGGAGATGAAGGGAAGTAGAAAGAGAAGGAATAATAGATCCCATGTGTGTCCTGGTTAGGTGACAAAATCTTCTTGTGTTTAGTTTATTTTTTGGCTTTGGTTTTTCTTTCTTTCTTTCTTTCTTTTCTTCTCTTTCATTATTTCTTTTTTTCTTTTTTTCCCTTCCTTTCTTTCTTCCTTTCATTCTTTTTTCCTTTCATTTTTCTTCTTGCTTTCTTTCCCCTTTACTTCTTTTTTTTTTTTCTCTTTTCCCCTTCCTTTCTTTCTTTCTCCTTTTATCATTCCATTCTTTTTCCTTCCTTCCTTTCTTTCCTCATTTTTTCCTTTTTTACTTTCTACATTTTCTTTTCTTCCTTTCTCCCTTTCTAGCGCACTTACCTCCTTTTCATCTCCAGTCTCATATGATCCTGTTACTGAGCTTTAAAATTTCCTAAGATCAGTCCACTCACAACATCAATAACCACTAAGTTAGAGAAAATCTTGTGAGGAAACCTTCGTCTTCATTATCTTACTTTCCTACTCTCTTACAAGTTACTCGGAAGGTGTTTTGCTATTTATTCCTTATGCTAGGTAGTGTTGCTTGTTAGTTTCACAGATAGGTGAGGAGGAGCCTTCGTTCTTACCATCCTGTATCTCTTCCTTTACTATAGCTTATCATAAAGGGTACAAAAGGTATGTTGCTGCTTATCAGTTTCCCAGCATCAGTTAAACAGAATGATAGGTGGAGAGGAGCCTTCTTCTTTGCTATCCTACTGTGCTACACCTCTTGCTTCGGTGTAACTTATGACAAAAGGGCCAAAAGGTGTGTTGCTGCTTGTTTTTTTTGTTTGTTTTTTTCCCACGTTAGGTTATATAGCTTATTAGAAACAAGGTGAGGGGCACTGGTCTTTGTTCTTCCTTTGTGTTCCCTTGTGTGGCGGTCAGGAAGGTGAAGCAGACATCTTGTTTACAGATAGCGATATGTTTATTACTCTGAAGGAAGCTCTGCTCTCGCCTCCCGCCCCCTGCAGGGCACCCCCGTCCCCTGTGTGTGTTTGTGTGCGTGTATGTGTGTATCGGCACTCGACCGGAAATTAAAGACATGTCATCGTCAGAAATTTACGTCACCATTTTCAAGACGAGAGGGACGATGGGATCTTTTTAGCGGAGCGTGACGAGGAGGAGGCCCTGGAGTGTGCCAAGTGTTGTGGGGGGGTCGGGGGACGTAATGGGGATGGCGTGTCCTGCGAGGGGGGCCGGGGTGACGGGACATGTCATAATATATACATTTGTTTGGGGACAATTGATTACAGCTAATTGGAAGATGTTTATCAGTGACTGGTGACGCTGGTGGTGATGGTGGCGGACTGGTAACCCTTTCACACACACACACACACGCACACACACACACGGCAGGAGTTTTGCACATGGAAGACAAGACCAATACGAAGCCTGAGAGTCCTATTGGTCCCTCACGCCCTCAGGGAAGTCTCGTCAGGTCGCTGGGACTCCCTAAGGCAATGTATTCTTCCTCTTGGTGATACTGGGACCCTTATTCAGAAACGCCTTGCTTTCTCACCTCGACTATTTTCAAAGGCCACAGAGATGATAAGCCAAGTTCTCAAGATGTTTTTTTCTGTTAATAATATAGAAATCTTATTAATATGTCACTAGAATAGTAAAAAAAAAAAAACAGACTTAAAAACCCGTGTAGCTTCAACTAGAGGCTGTTGGAAATAGTAGAGGTGTGGTGCGAAAGTGTTTCAAAATATGGCCCTGAGCAAAGTGGAAATAGACCAACTTGAGCTGCGGGTGGACTTGAAAAATCTTGCACGAGGGACTGTTTTATTGTTTTGTCTACTTGTTTGTTTTGCTTCGTTAAAAAAAAAAAAAAGTAAATAAGTATAAAAATAAATTAGGTGTTTTATCAGAAATTTATCTGCAAAACTTTTTTTTTTACGTGTTTTAAATGTAGGTCGTTCAAATTTTGCAAAATGTTAGGTTATGTATAATTTTTCTCTTATTTTCGTTCTTTCTATTTGTCTTTTTCGTTATTTTTCGTATGCTTATCTTCTTGTAAATTTATATATATGAGTGAGTCTCTCTCTCTCTCTCTCTCTCTCTCTCTCTCTCTCTCTCTCTCTCTCTCTCTCTCTCTCTCTCTCTCTCTCTCTCTCCACCACCATCATCACCGCCGCCAGCCCTCACAAACTCCACTTCGTCTTGTACTTAACATAAATATTCACTCTGCAACATTTACATTTGTCCACTGCAACCTTCTTCATTCACTGCAACGACCTGAGGAGGAGGAGGAGGAGGAGGAGGAGGAGGAGGAGGAGGAGACAGAAAGAGGAGGATGAAGACGAGGAGAGAATGAGCACGATAAACACACACACACACACACACACACACACACACACACACACACACACGTTTTGTCACCACTTAATAAATAACCCGAAATACCATCTTTTTTTTTCTCATAAATATATATATATATACTGTATACGTAGGAGTTTTTATATTGTCAGTATCAATAACGTCACTCTTATTTCTTTTTTTCATTCACTTTCACACTTCTATCCTTCTTTCGCTTCCCCCTCTTTTCCGCATTATTTTTCTTATTCCTTGCACTTTTTTTTTATCTAAGTTTCTCCTTCGTTACATTTCCTCCCCTTTGTTCCTTTTCCTTCGTGTCTTCTGTGTACCTTTCCTCAGCTGTGTAGGTCTGCGGAGTACAAGTCTTGTGTTCTTCCCTTCCTCCTTTGGTTGCCTCGCGTCCTTGCTTCTAATGGACACTGTATTCTTAAAAGCTACCCTCTTCCTCTCTCTTTATCTTCTTCCGTCTACTTTCGAGGTAGATAGGTAGGTAGATAGATGGGTAGATAGATGGATTGAGAGAGAGAGAGAGAGAGAGAGAGAGAGAGAGAGAGAGAGAGAGAGAGAGAGAGAGAGAGAGAGAGAGAGAGAGAGAGAGAGAGAGAGAGAGAGAGAGAGGGGGGTAAAAAAAAGAGTTTCACGGCGGAGATAAATTGATAAAAATTAACGAAGATGGATGGCGCTGAATAGAGTTTAAGAAAATGACAGTAATGAAGAAATGAGACAGAGAGAGAGAGAGAGAGAGAGAGAGAGAGAGAGAGAGAGAGAGAGAGAGAGAGAGAGAGAGAGAGAGAGAGAGAGCATTGCACAGCTGGTCTCCGCGGTAAGTGTTACTCTGGCGGACCAGCTGGTGTGTGTGTGGCGGGGACATCTTCTCTATGGCAACAGCTGGTGCCTTCAGAGCTATCAAGACGTCATGTCCTTCACAGCGGCGTCACAGCGGAGAGCAGGAGTAACAGCAGCAGGAGACACAGCAGCAGGGACTGTTGGGGGGCGGCGGGCGCTGTGGGAGAGGGGGAGACGAGAGCAAGGGATCACTTAATGAATAAATGAATGATAAATAAATGAATAAGAAGCAATTAAGGCTGCGGCGTGACGCTTGGGCGGAATGTGGGCGCCAGTCAGCGGCTGACTCGCGCCGCCCAATTTCTCTATCCTTTCTGGGGGGAAAATTCAATTAGAAGCTCACAATATTGTCGTCAGCTGGGGGTGAACGGCGGGGGCGGGGAGGGGGGAGATGGTGGAAAGATAGGAGGAGTTGGGGCGGAGGAGGAGGAGGGGCAGTGAGGCAGGAGGACGGAAGAAGGGGGGAGGATTGAGGGATTCTTCAACCTTAGCCATTGAGGAAGGTGTGGGAGGAGGAGGAGGAGGAGGAGGAGGAGGAAGAGGAGGATGAATTGGTGTAAGCAGTGAAGGAAGGACGGAAGGAAGGAAGGATGGAGAAGGGAAAGGAAGAGGGAGAGGAAGTGGTGATGGTTGAGAAGGACGGGAGGCGAGTAGTTGAAGGAGAAGGGGGAGGAGAAGGAGGAGGAGGAAGACGAGGAGGACGATATGAGAGGATGGAACGAGAAGGACATAAGGGGACGATATAACCTATTCAACGCACACACACACACACACACACACACACACACACACACACACACACACACACACACACACACACACACACACACACACACACACACACACACACACACACACGAGCATAATTAACACCAGCAATATTCAAACCTCGAGCGTGTGTGTGTGTGTGTGTGTGTGTGTGTGTGTGTGTGTGTGTGTGTGTGTGTGTGTGTGTGTGTGTGTGTGTGTGTATTTGCCAGCAAAGCACAAAGGACAAAACAGTATCTTCATTTGGTAATATCGTAAAGGAAAAAAAAACATGACCCAGTGAAAGATTAGAAGAATTTGTATCGTTCATAAGAAGTTGAAGAGGGAAAAAAAAGAAGAAAAATGTAAAGAGAAAGAGATAAAAATACGAAGAGAAGTAGAAAATAACGAAAAATAACAATGACTGAAATACGGGGAAACCAGGAAAGAGAAAAAGATCGGGAGAAAATAAAAACACAGAGAATGAGAACATCAAATTTAGTCTTTAAACTCAGAGCCATGTAATCTCTCTCTCTCTCTCTCTCTCTCTCTCTCTCTCTCTCTCTCTCTCTCTCTCTCTCTCTCTCTCTCTCTCTCTCTCTCTCTCTCTCTCTCTCTCTCTCTCCTGCAGATCGTTATTAGACCCAGTGGACATTACCTGATGGACTTCCAAACCACCGAAAAGAAACCGGTCAAAAAGGCGCAGTTCTCTCCGTAATTACTCTCTAATTAACGAAGGACAACCACCCCAGCCCCCCCCTCACCTCTCCCTCTCTCCTTCCCTCCCCCCCTCTCATCCTCCCTTAGCTGTCCGAAGTAACGGCCGGAGGAATCCATTTGGTCTATCTAGTCTATTTGCGATCCCGGAATAAAAGACAAGATCTGTTTGCCGTTCACGAAGAAAAGGTTGACATGCGGTTGGAAAATAAAGGAGGGAGCAGTGGAGGGCTTGACGTGGTCCGTGGTGGCTCAATTTACATTCACGTTTTGGCGGCGTTTTGTGAGGGAGAATGAACGTCAGTGTTAGTATTTTTCGTGATCGCCCCCGTGCCTGCAGACTGCGCGCGCCGGTGTGTTCTCTGGCGGGGTTGAAGTTAAAAGCCTCGTTGTCTTTATTAACCTTCCTTCATTCCGACCCAATTGTTCGCTCCGTTTCCTTCTCGTTTTCTCTTGGTTGTGTTTTATTCTCGTCCCTTGTTCCGCTCGCGCCGTTCGCTCCGCTGTGTTGTTGCTACATATGCACTTTTTTCTTCGTTCTCCTTTGTAGCTTTTTCTTTCTCTCTCTCTTCCTCAGGGTTAGTGTCTTTATTGTCGGCCTTCGCGGGGAAAAAGTCCAGCTCGCGCCCTCACTTCTTTCTCCCGAGAGGGGATAAAATTTGTTCAAGATTCGAGAGCGAGAAAACGAGCTGTTATAAAGTTAGTCGCCGCGGGAGTAACACGTCCTCGGGTTTACGCTGCTCGCCTCGCCTTTACCCCGCGTCACTTTGTTTCGCCAGACTTGGTTCTCGCGGGAGAGCTTGGTGGAGGTGCAGGCGATTACAGCGGCGGTGATGGGCGGCGGCGGCGGGATGGACGGCCACCCACAGCCTCCCTTCGGGCTTACAACCAGGTTATTGTCAAAGTTCGGAACCAAGTCGCTTTGTGGCGGCGGGGACCTGCGAGGCGGTGATCGTAACAGCCTGCGAATGCCAAGTTTAGTCCGACTATGCTGACTAGCTGACTGTGTTCCCCCAGGGCTGCTTCCCCCGCCCCAGTCCCCGCCCCAGGCCGCGCCGCACGGCCTCGCGGTGCATTAAGGAAGTGAGGCGGCCATGGCGGCAGCGGTGGGGTTTGCATCACTTTAATCAAGGAGGTTGCTGCCGACGCCTGAACGGACAACAGGCGCGGTCGCCGCCCCCCGACCCGCGGTGCAGTGGCGTGAGGCGAGGCAATTTTAGGTGTTCATCGCCACACTCTGTCTGTTTGGTGGTCGTGCCTCCACAATAACCAGAGCGGCGCCCCCATCTCCCCACCTCCTGCCTCCCCCACCATTCCCTGACAATAAGACCCAAAGTGTGACGCACTACGGAGTTTGATGCTTCATCCCAGCCCTTTCCTCCCTCCTGCCCAGCCTCCCTCCTGCCCAGCCTCCCTCCATTAATCTCCTTCCCCATTTCAACCTCCACTCCCCCAGCCTGGCCGGGGCGGCACCCACCTGCCGAGAACCAGCCGAACTCCGCGGGCTGCGGCCAGTCGGAGTGGACGAGCGTCACGTTGGCGGTGGCGTGGTACACGGAGGACACTTGGGCGTGGCAGGTGAGGGTCATGGCGCCGCGCGCCAGCCACTCCTCCGTCGCTGTGACTCGCAGCTCCTGGCAGGAGGAGAGGAGCGTCAGTACATTACAGGGAGAAGAGGCAGTGATAACAGGGTGGCTACTTCACACACACACACACACACACACACTCACCGACGCCTGGGCTAGGCGCCCCCGCGGCCCCCTTGCCAGGGGGCGCAGGTCCACCGCGTCGGGCGGCGCCGCCTCGCCGTTGACAGTCCAGCTCACGTCCGCCGGCGGGTCTGAGGGCCCCATGAGGCAGCGCACGGCCACCACCTCGCCGGGCCGCACCCGCGCCCCCGTGGCGGCGCCCCACACCTCGGGGCCCCACGACGGCACGTCTGTCGGGGAGAGGCGGGAGAGGGTGAGGGCTGGGGAGTAGGGAGGAGGGAAGGGATGTGGACGGTCACTGGGGGAAGAAAGCTTCTCTATCTCCTCCCCTCCATTTCCCCTCATTCACCCATGCTCCCATGCTTCCCCCCTCCCTGTCCCCCACACTGCCATGTCCACCCTCCCCCCTCCCCTCCCCCCAAACTCACCCACTACCGTCATGTTCACCGCGTGATCGTCCGTCTCGAAGAAAGGCTTGTCGCCCATCACCTCGCACCGGAAGCTGCCCGACGTCTCCCGCGTCACGCCCTCAGCGCCACCGTCGCCTGCGAGCTGCGCGCGCGCTGGGGGAGAGAACATAACATAAATACATCAGAATGAAGGGGACTGCAAAAGACTGGTTGGCCTACACTGGGCAGCTCCTGTACTGTGAACTTCTCCTCTGCCAACATTCCTATTACCACCCGTCTTGCCGTCTTGGAGAGAAGTACGGTGGTGGTTAGTGACACACACACACACACACACACACACACACACACACACACACACACACACACACACATACACTCACGTCCACGTGGATGTGGGGCAGCGGGTACACCCTGATGGGCGGGTCTCGTCTTGGAATGTACTCATAAAACTGGTTCACGTCACGGTACCACTTGATGGAGTAGAGCGGGTCGGGGCGGTCCGTGCTGTGGTGGTAGTGGCAGGTGAGGTCCACCGCGGAGCCCGACACCACCACGGGCGGCACGCGCACGCCAGACACGCGCAGCCCGGCGCCTGCACCACGCCGGGCACGAGAAGAGAGGAGATAACACCTGTAGACGTCACCAGCAGCAGTAGGTGGCTCAGTGACGCCCCTTGAAATAAAGCAGATTCAGACCACAACCCTACACACCCTGACTCTTGGGTGGCTGTCACACTGAAGCCTGAAGCTCACCACTCACCTGGAGCAGCGAAGCCCAACAACAGCAGAAGGGGCACGGCGGGGCTCGGCGCGTGGGCGACCCGCATCCTGCCGCGCCCCACACACTCTAGCGAGACAGAGGAAGAGCAAAGAAGCTGTTACAATGCACTCTGCTTCTTATATAAAACTGCAAATTAGAATTTTTAGTAGTGGTAGTAGTAGTAGTAGTTGTTGTTGTTGTTGTTGTTGTTGTTGTTGTAGCAACAGCAGTAGTGATGGTACTCATTTAACACTCCAGCACACACGCCACCCTCAATCAACAGCCTCAAAACCCAAGCACACACTTTCTTCACTGGCCGCTCCTTCATGGCCTCACTTGGAGCCATAATTTATTCTGAAACTCCTGAGCTGCAACCCAACTACTTTCAAAAGCCTCTAGTCGAAGTGGCACGAGTTTTCAAGAATCTTTTTACGATTTTAGTGACAGATTAACAAGATTTCTACAGTATCAACAGGAATACTCTTGAAAACTCAGCTAATCATCTCTGTGGCCTTTGAAAATACTCGTGGTGAGAGAGCAAAGCATTTTATAAGAGGCTTAATGTCGAGGAAGACAGGACGCCCCCACAACGAGGCTGAGTCTTGGTGTGCAGCTCGGGACCAACTTCGCTATCTAGGCCAAGTTTGCAGATAAGACACTTGATTAGCGCGGCTCACACAATGACACCACTTCATCAGCATAATCATCAGCCTCATTCCCCAGTTTCGTGAGTCTAATCGGTAAAACTGTGTATGTACCTCAGGATCTTGAGTGTCTTTCCTTCTTCCTACTCGCTAACCCTGCCCCCCTTTAGTAAATCACGGTATTTTTATTTTTTTCATTGCACATGTAAGAGTTAAAGGTGAAAAGCAAATTCAGAGGAAAAAAATGATCAGTTAATTGTCTCTCCCATAAAAGAAGAAGGAAAAGCACGAAAGAAAATGTAATGCAAGGCCATGCTAAAGTAGTAGTAGTAATAGTAGTAGTAGTAGTAATAGTACAGTAACTAGTATTTTTTAACTATCATAAGCGGACTTTTTCTATTCATTTTTCATTCTCCAGTCTTCCTAATACATAGAAATAGCAGTAGCAGTAGTAATAGTAATAGTAGCAGCAGCAGCAGCAGCGACAGCAAGGTGGCGGTAGTAGGTGGCGTGGTGGTCGCAGTCACACCCAACCTGCGCCTGGAAAAAGGGAATTATTGGTCGTGGCGGGAAAATATTAGTGCTACTCGCTGGCTCGTGACTCGATCTGATGACGCCGCAGATCTGCCTGTGAACCGCCACGAGGGAGAGAGAGAGAGAGAGAGAGAGAGAGAGAGAGAGAGAGAGAGAGAGAGAGAGAGAGAGAGAGAGAGAGAGAGAGAGAGAGAGAGAGAGAGAGAGAGACCCTTAAAATTTTTCCATATTTCATACAGTCTGCCCTGTTTTCACCGACAATCTCTTTTATTTAATCCACATCTCACGCACACTAATATTTTCCTAGCACTGCGCATATCACGAGTCATTTTTTTTTCCTCTCTTGTTTCCCTTTTAAGTTCAAACGCCGTCTCTTGTTACTTTGCTTATTTTTTTTTTTTTTCGTTCAGGGGCGGTCGGGGAGGAGAAGGAAAGAGCTCCTCACCCCCCGCCCCCACCTTTTATTTTTGCTATTATTAATGAAGGACGCATTTCATGAAGTGTATTAAACAAAAACAAAAAAAAAAAAAGAGAGAGAGAGAAAAACAAGCATTAATTAAATCCGGGTGTTGGCAGCGTCAGAATACAGGAATAGCAAAGACTAGGCACTGTTTCTACAATAACCCTTTTATTTGTATAGTTATCCCTTGTTAATATTGAGAAAAACTGTCCACGAGCCAAACATCTATTTAAAGGGTTAGTATAGAAAGTAAAAAAATAAAAAAAAAATAAAAAAAATACACGATAGAACTACAGAAGTATATCATACTTTTATTCCTACATTTGTTCATATTGAGAGCACTGTGAAGAATAAAAATTGTCCACGAGCTACGCAACCCCAATTATTTGAAAGACTAATATAGGAAGTAAAAATAAAATAGAGGAATACCGAACTATTTCATTCATTCATTCCTACATCAGGCACACCACACTCTCTCCAGGAACTTCACTGCCTCAATCAGCCATTCATTATTCAAGTAACTAGTACGAACAGAAAATAAATAGAAAAAAAAAATAGGTTAACTTTGTCTACTGGTTACCATTTAAGAGACTAGTATGCGTAGAAAGTAGATGGAAAAATAGAAAGTAAAACTATTTAAGTCGTAGAAAATTGTTGGACATTGGTGACTGTTACAGAAAATAAATGTGTGCCAGTCGAAAAGGGTTAATTAAAACAAATGACCTTTGCGATGCGTAAACATAAACGCCACAAACTTTGAAACATCCGACGCCTCTGTGTGTGTGTGTGTGAGTGTGTGTGTGTGTGTGTGTGTGTGTGTGTGTGTGTGTACTAATTGCATCACCATGACAATACAGTTTAACAAATGCTCACCTTATCAAGACAGCAGAAGTAAGCTTAGCGGCAGAAGAAGAGAGAGAGAGAGAGAGAGAGAGAGAGAGAGAGAGAGAGAGAGAGAGAGAGAGAGAGAGAGAGAGAGAGAGAGAGAGAGAGAGAGAGAGAGAGAGGTGTAATACGTATAATATAAATAAGGAAATAAGTTGCTTCGAATTATGACTCGCGCCAACAATTTCTTTTGCCTGAAGGAACACAAGAGAAGCGGAAAATGGCGTATGCAAACTGCGCCCATAAATTCTAGTAATCCTGTTCTTCCCTCGACTCTTGGGTGGTCATAAATATTTTTTATTACCTTGATGATATGTGAAGCATCATAACCCAGAGATAATAAAATAAATTAATATGAATTCTGCCACCCCTCCATCCTTCTCCCCTCCCTTTCCTTTTTTCCTTCTTTTTCCCCTCTTTTCACGCCTCCTCCTCCTCCTCCTCCTCCTCCTCCTCCTCCTCCTTAGATCCTTCAAGACCTCAAGACGCCTTCCTTTTAAACCACAACAACCACGCCTTTCTCTCTTTAGGGAATGTTATGAAACCTTGTGTGCGTTTTCATAGTTGTATTTGGCGTGAGAGAGAGAGAGAGAGAGAGAGAGAGAGAGAGAGAGAGAGAGAGAGAGAGAGAGAGAGAGAGAGAGAGAGAGAGAGAGAGGAGTTTACAAGCAAGTACCATTTATAATACTTTTTTTTTTTTGTGTGTGTGTGTGTCCGTTTTCTTCAAGGGTTTTTCATTACTCTCTTATTGGACCGGTGTAGAGAGGAGACAATAAAAGTGAAATAGGAGATATTTCTAAATGTGAGGCGGGGAGAAACATATTTACGAGAGCACGATGTCCGCGGGAGGTGAGCGGGTGAAAAATGAATGTGCTATCGAAGGAAAGAGAGAGAGAGAGAGGGAGAGAGAGAGGGGGGGGGGTGATTTATAATAGAAATAGTAACGTGTACATAAAAGAAAAGTGAAATAAAACAAAAAGGATGGTAATAAAAAAGGAATAAAAGAAACTATGTTAAATGAAGGAATTATTGTTCTTAGAAGAAAATGAAGCTCTAAAGAAAGAAAGACAGAGAGAGACAGAGAAAAAAAATGTGAGCCCAACACACACACATAAACCAATAGACAAATATACCAATAAAGAAATGAATAGATCAATAAAAAAAAAACAAAGAAAACGGAGGAAAACAACACAGTACCCCTTGATCCCTCACCTTTGCTACTCTTTAGACAAACAATAACAAAACAATGCCTTTACACTTTTCCCGCCACGATGACTTAATGATGACATCCTTTCTTCCTTAATGAGCTGATGACGTGAAAAAAAGAAACAAAAAAAAAACATTGGCAATAATTTCAATACCAGGACTGCAAATAATTCATCTTCTTTTACCTGAAGGTTAATTAAATGACGCCGAATGGATTTATATTTGGCGAATAAGTGAATAAAAAAGGTCTGTTTATTCATCCACCTCCCCTGTCTCCCCTCCCGTCTCCCCCTCCGCCCCTCGGCCCCTCTTGAAAAAAGGGCGGGGAAAATAAATATATTGGCCTTAATTAAAAGAACATGGGAGTCAGGACGCGTGGTTATTAAAGCGAAATTCGGTGTTCGTGTTGACGTATGATAATGGAGTCACTGAATCCGGATACCAACCCGGATTTGGGCTCCTGGTGAGAGAGAGAGAGAGAGAGGGGGGAGGTGAGATGAGGGGGAGGGGGTGAAAGTTGTTACTTGTGTTTAAAAGATATCGAAAATCTGAAAATTTTATGAAAGATACAGAAGTTAAAATATTAGAGGTAAAAAAAAAGTCATGAGAAGAAACTACGAAAGAAAAGAAAAAAAAAGGAAAGAACGAAATTAGGAAAAAAAAAATGCCTTAATCTGAAAAAGAATAGAAACAAAGAAAAACAATATACTTTTACTAAAGAAATAAAAAAATAGAAAATGTGAAAATAAATGATAAACAAAATTAATAAAAAACTTTTGTTCCATTAAACTTGACAAATAAGCGACGCCTTTCCATAAGTCACGTTTTCTACGCCGAACGTAACCAACCACACGACCCGGACTGAGGAACGAGGAGGAGGAGGAGGAGGAGGAGCGATTGGAGCAGGAGGAGGATAAGGACCAGAAGGAGGTGTCGCTAGTGGTGGTGAAGGTGGTGTAGGAGGAGGAGGAGGAAAAGCGATTGTAGGAGGATAAGGAGCAGAAGGTGGTGGCGGTAGGGGTGGTGAAGATGGAGGAGGAGGAGGAGGAGGAGGAGGAGGAGGAGGAGGAAAAGCGATTGGAGGAGGAGGATAAGGAGCAGAGGAAGGTGGCGCTGGTGGTGGTGGAGGTGGTGTAGGAGGAGGAGGAAGAGGAGGAGGATAAGGAGCAGGAGGTGGCGCTGGTAGTGATGAAGGAGGAGGAGGAGGAAAAGAAAAAGCGATTGGAGGAGGAGGAGGAGCAAGAGATATTCATATATGCATAAATAATCTATAGTTAGAAAGTTGTTTATTTTAATTTTCTAATGAGCTTCTTACCAGTGATGCTAGTAGTAGTAGTAGTAGTAGTAGTAGTAGTAGTAGTAGTAGTTACAGTGTAGATACGTGTACTTACCACCACCACCACCACCAAAATTACTGCTACTACTACCACTACCATTACCGCCTCCACCACCACCACCACCACTACTACTATACTACAACTGCAAGTGTCTGCATAATTTTCGGCAGTGTTTTCCCATTATTTGTTTATTTATTTATGTATGTATGTATTTATGCATTTATTTAGCGGCCCGGGTAAAGAATTAATTGGGTCCAAAAAAAAAATGTATCTGCCTTCGTTTGGACTCTAGTATTCGTTCATTAACTGGCTCTGAATAAAAATATAAATTATAATCTCGTTCAAACTTTTAAAAACTTCATTGTTATTATTCTCAGATGCATGATGTTTTCCTTAGTGTGTGTGTGTGTGTGTGTGTGTGTGTGTGTGTGCTTCTCGCTTTATCATTCGTAGAAAATCCTTGTTGAAATGTATTTTGCGAAGAGAGAGAGAGAGAGAGAGAGAGAGAGAGAGAGAGAGAGAGAGAGAGAGAGAGAGAGAGAACAACAATACCAAGAACAGTAAAAAGAAAACTTAGACGGAGAAGAAAAACAACAACAACAACAACAACAACAACAACAACAACAACAACAACAACAACACGCAGTAAAAGAAAACAGACAACAACAACAACAACAACAACAATAACAAAACCCACGCGCGCAAGCCATAAATCAAGAAACACGTTATAGTACTACTTTCTCTAGCTGAGGCAGCGGCGGCGGGACAGAGGAGGAGAGACGCGGCCGCTGACTGGCGCGCAATAAGACAAGATGGCGTCGCATTCGTCACAGTTCTTGCCGCGTGCTGCTGCTGTTCCTCCTCCTCTTCCTACCCCTCCTCCTCCTCCTCCTCCTCCTCCTCCGCGTGATGGATGGCACACGACAGACCGACTATAATTATACGCTCAGCTAGATTTAAACTCTTGAAAGGAAGTGACGCGTGTGTAGCGATCCGTCTCTCTATTTCTGTTTCTTTTCCGTTTAATTTTCTCTCGTCTTGACTGCCAGTTGTCGCTAGTGGACTTATTAATGGCTGCACATACAATTTACACTTTTCCCCCTCGCTCCTTTCTTTCCTTCTCTTTTACGTCTTGTATTCTTATTGTTTTTACTCTTTTCCTTCGTTGTTTCCCTCACTTTCTTACTCCTGCATCTCTCTCTCTCTCTCTCTCTCTCTCTCTCTCTCTCTCTCTCTCTAATGGTGTTCGATCAGCCGGGAAATCTTTCTTATAATCGGAACACTAAATGCTGACAATCAAAGTGGAAATTTTAAGAAAACTGGAAGGAAAAATTAAGAAGGATATAATTTATGCGAATTCTCCGGATTATAAAAGGTACGGATCGCGGAGTGGAAAATGGGCGTGAATATATTAGAGAGAGAGAGAGAGAGAGAGAGAGAGAGAGAGAGAGAGAGAGAGAGAGAGAGAGAGAAGTGAGAAGAATTTAGTCTAATGGCTCCCTGGAATTTCTGAAACGATGGAAACAACCTGTTGAGCAAGATTCTCTCTCTCTCTCTCTCTCTCTCTCTCTCTCTCTCTCTCTCTCTCTCTCTCTCTCTCTCTCATATCAAAGCAAGAATAACGGAATCTATAACACTATCATCATTATCAATAAAAAAAAAACAACACTCAGTAAAGATCTACTGCTTCAATCTAAGTACCCGCGCGCCTTCGAGACAGCGAACTGAAACGGCGAGACTCATTGCAGCGGCCGAAGTTGGTATTAGAATAAGAATAACCTAACTTAAATCACAACCATCATTACCAACAACAAAAATAACACCAGTTAACGCTCTACTGCAGGTTTCTAGTACCGAGCGGCTTCGAAACAGCCAACCGAAGCAGTTTGACTTATTGTAGTGCGCAGCCGCTGAACCACCAGGAGACACCAGGAGCCAGTGACGCGGGATATGCTGTAAGGAGGGCTCGTGTGTCGGATTCTCTGCTTCCCCGATCACTTTCTTACTGGTCAAGGTAATACAAGACTAGCACTTCCTTCTATAATGCATGTTCCCAACTGCCCAATGGGTGTGGTGAGTAAGCAATGAGTGTATGGTAATGAGGAGTGTGTGGTAAGTAATGAGTGCGTGGTGGTGAGTGTATGGGCGTGAAATGGTGAGTAGGTGATGCGTGTATTATGATGAGTAGTTTGTGGTGAGTAGGCGATGAGTGCTTGGACGTGAAATGATGAGTAGATTGTTATTAGGTGATTAAGAAACGAACTTTTGTTTTTTTAGTTGTGTAAACGGAGAAAAACAGATATGCGCGATTAGTACAGTCAGAGGATATGCACAAATGAGAGGAATCAGTAAATAGGTAATATAAAAGCAGACGTAAAATAAAAGAAAGAAAATATAATATAGAATAATACAAGTAATATAAAGAAAAGTCTCCATCTGAAGTAAGACAAAAAATAAATAAATAAATAAAAGAAATAGATAAACAACATAATCGAACTAGGAAATCTTTTTGATAATAATGAACAAACAAAATCACCTTTCCACTTCGCGTCAAGCACCGGCAGATGAAAAGCAAGAATAAATGAACAGTTTGCATCAGAGTAGCAATAAGTGTCAGTAAATAATTGAGTAACCCGTAAAATATATAAAAGTCAACACGCACAAAAGCATAAACAAAAATATAAAACTGGAAATACGCACCAGTAAATCAACAGAAAGTAATAAGAAATAATAATAAAAGAACCATAATCAAAAACTATTAGAAAAACAAAGTAAAAAAAAGTTACATATATTATTAAGTGTGTGTAAATCATATGATAAAACTTCACAAAAAAATAAGATAAAATAAATAGTACTTGAAAAGGTTTACATAATACAAGACAGAAATAAGAGAAACATAATCTGATAATCTTCAAAAATAGAAAATTAAATAAAATCACTCCCTGGAAAGAAAAAAAGTACAAATATAACGCACAACAAGAATAAATACGTATATAGAATTTGATAAAACATGAAAAAAGACAAAGCCAATACCTAAAAATAAATAAAAAGGAAAACAAAAAAACAAAATAATAATAAACGTAAATAACATGATAAAAACACGCACAAAAAAAGATATATAAGGAAAACAAAACCGCTACGTAAAGAAGAAAATAATTATAAATAAACAAAAAGATAAATGTCTAAATACAACGAGAAACAAAAATAGCGAACTCAATAAGAGCGCAGCGGCCATAATGAGGCGCTGGGAAGTGCAGCCTTGGAGCGCACGAAAGGTTCCAATTAATTCAAGGTTCACGGCACCGCTTCCGGAAGGTCAGGTGTGAGCGTGACTACCTGCAGGAAACACGTGACCGGTTCTGTGTATATGTGTGTGTGTGTGTGTGTGTGTGTGTGTGTGTGTGTGTGTGTACGCGTTTGTTTATGCCGCGATTTGAACGCTAACGTAACTGCTGACGGAGATTTTGTGCTGTAATGGTTAAGATAGTAGTAGTAGTAATAGTAGTGGGAAGAGGAGGAATACAAGGAAAAGAAGCATCAAAGATTATTTAATTAAATGGAAATCTTAACAGTCGCAATAGTAGTAGTAGTAGTAGTAGTAGTAGTAGTACCGGGAGGAAGAGATAGAATACAAAGCAAAACAAACAGAAACACTTTGATCCTCGATAGGCGGTTTAATGATGAAGAAAATAGAAGTGTAAACAGAACAGTAGTAGTAATAGCAGTAGCAGTAGTAGCAGCAGCAGTAGTAGCAGCAGCAGCAGTAGTAGCAGCAGTAGTAATTACCGATACTCTTCCTGTGCTTGGCTACCACAGTGCATGGAGCGACAGAGGGAGGGGACCATGAAGTGGGGAGTGAGCGTAGGGTGGCTATGGGTTGATGGGGCGAGGTGGCTCATGGCCCGTATTCAGAGACGCTTTGCTCTCACCACAACCATTTTCCAAGACCACAGAGATGACTAGCCTGGTACTCAAGACTATTTCTCCGGTTAATAATGTAGAAATATTGTTAATCTGTCGCTAGAACCTGAAAAAAACACCTTTAAAAGCCCGTGTCACTTCACCTAGAGCCTTTGAAAATGTAGAGGAGGTGCAGCGAAGTGTTTCAGAGTACAAGCCCATGGAGCGATGGAGTGGCGTGGTGGGGCGGCAGGGCAGAGAGCGCGCCAGGAACTCCCATGCTGCCTCCACCGCCCCATCCCCCGCAATCGCAAATTCATAACGTAGTACCCCATACGTTGACGAGAGCACGCTGAAAATCTTGCCATACGATAAATCACGGCGCGACAAATGGACAGGTGAACATGTGGATTAAAAATATACATAATTAAAAACTTTCGA
>NC_087193.1:10979783-10992283 GCF_035594125.1 Scylla paramamosain | reverse complement strand
CCTCACAAAAAAAATAAAGCAAACGCAACATAAGTCATCTCAATATTATAATTTACCACACATCATAATTTGAAACCACAGCAGCAAGAGGCAGAATACAGGGTAGTTTTCCCAGCAGCGTCACACCACGAGGGCTAACAGGGAGGATGACGGAGGATGTGGTGTGGGGAGGGACGTGGTGGCGTGATGGCGTGGGAAGTGGATCGAACGTGTCATCAGGAAGGCGCGAGTTTCCCGTCCTGCCGTTGGATGTTAGCTAGGGGAGGGACGCTGTGAGGAAAGCGACTCTTAGCTCGTGTGTGTGTGTGTGTGTGTGTGTGTGCGTGTGTTAAAAACTTGTCTTGATGTGACGCGACTCTTAGTTCTTGTGTGTGTGTGTGTGTGTGTCTAAATAAAGTGTTAAAAAAAATGCCTGGAGACGATTATGACCATGCGCTTCCCACAGAGGAGCGACGCCCGGCCCGTGATCCCAAACCACAGTCAAAATTAATGTAACTAAGTAAAACAACGATTCTAATCGGGAGGGAACAGATCTCTGTCCTCGTGAAGCGCCGCAGGTGACGTCCACCAGAGTCCACCAATTTTGTTCTCTCTCTCTCTCTCTCTCTCCTCTCTCTCTCTCCTCTCTCTCTCTCTCTCTCTCTCTCTCTCTCTCTCTCTCTCTCTCACGTAAAGACATTGAAGGACGCGTCGGGCGGTCAAGGCTAAGCAGGCCGCCCAGCTCTCTCTCACTGAGCGCAGAGTGAAGGTCATGCCTAGCTCACGCTTCCTCACCCGGCGCACACCATCGCAGTAATAAACACGAGGCACGCGAGACTAACAAAACAATGCATGTGAACCATTTACACTCTTCAGACAGCGGAGACCTTGAGTCTCACCAGTCATTCGCACCGCTCAGAGGGGGAGCGGCGCGGTGACTCATCTGGCCGGGAAGGTGTGCAGTCAGAGTCCGGGTACTCTGTAGTGCAGTGGTTAGCGCGCTCGGCTCACGACCGAGAGATCCCGGGTTCGATCCCCGGGCGGAGCGGAGTCCAAATGGGCGGTCTCCTTTCACCCGTGCCCCCTGTCCACCCAGCAGTGAATGGGTACCGGGTGTCGGCCGGGGGTCGTGCCTCGCTTCCCGGGATGGTGACCTGGAACCTGCTATGCCGGGGCTTAAAGGATGCCGAGACAAAGGCATCCAGATCCCCAACCCTCGGGAAAGGCGCCGAGACCAAAGGCAGCCGAGTACCACCGCGGCCTCCCGGCCCCACTTAAAATAAGCAAAAGCGTCTGAGCTACAGTCACTGTACAGTGCAGTTGAGAGATCGGGGATCTCTCTCCGCCCCAGCACCCGGCCGAAGGACCAGGACCCACCATTTTGCATTATTTTGTCATTCTTCATTTACAGAAAAATAAACATTGTTTTTTATTTGATTTTGATTTACTATTTTATTTATTTTATTTATCATTTTATTTGTATTATTATTTTATTTGTATTATTATTAATACTAAATATAAATAACGTACCACATACTAAACAGCATTTAGGGGATCGTTGGCGGATGGGGAATGAGGATAGTAGTAGTAGTAGTAGTAGTATTCAATTTTTTATTGATTGATTGAGTTTATTGCATAGCACTGCATTTTTAAATATGTATGTACAATTCCACTGTTTCTTTTGCACCAGGCCGCTGAGCAGTTGTTAATATATTGTGGGGTATGCTGAGGGCAGCAATAGAGAAATGGTGGGAAAAAAAATCGTACTTTCATATATATATATATATATATATATATATATATATATATATATATATATATATATATATATATATATATATATATATATATATACGAGTATATATATTATTGCAAACATACGTATACACACTCATATGCATACATCTATTCATACATACACACATATACTTATGCACATATTATCTAATCCCCGATGTACTTTTGGATCCAATTGATCTAATGTTTTGTCTGCCATGAGGAGGTTGGCGTCATCATCTGGTATCATAATTGAATTTTTAATACTATCTACAAGTGAAGCGTGTCAGTTAAGGTTCCGCGCTGCGCCAGGTGACATCTATGGATCAATGGAAGGCGGCCTGGCAAAGGTGGGGCCGGGGAGGGGAGGGGGAAAGATTGTGAGTCACATGCCTGGGAAGCTGTGCATTCATATATCGGGTACTCCGTAGTGCAGTGGTTAGCACACTCGGTTCACAACCGAGAGATTCCGGGTTCGATCCCCGGGCGGAGCGGAGAAGGATGGGCGATCTCCTTACACCCGCGCCCCTGTTCACCCAGCAGGAAGTGGGTACCGGGTGTTAGTCGGGGGTTGTGTCCCGCTTCTCGGGAATGGTGGCCTAGCGTCGTGTCCGGCGGGAAGCTGAAAGGGTGTAAGCCCAAGACTCCCAAACCCGGCTTCGGCCTCGACAGCGTATCTACGCCCACTGACACAGAGAGAGAATTCGAGAGAGAGATGAGGAACCCGGGGGTCTCCCTCCAGTGGAACGTCGTTGATGCGCGCCAGGACCCACCATTTTTTTTTTTTTTTTTCTTCACACTTCTCATACATTGGGTACAATCAGGTAACATGGAAATTAATAGGTGAAATGCACTTTTGTAAACGCTATGAGCACACACGCTATGAAACACACACACACACACAAAAAAAAAAAAAAAAAGAATGTTCCGAAGAAGACACGAAGAGATGCCTGAGTGTGAAGGAACTCCCACGCACTTCAGTTCTTCCGTGCGGCGTCCTTTTTTATAGACCACCGCGTCCTTGTGGACGTGCACCATTACTCGCGTCCAAGTTCCTGAAATGCATACGCCTGAAGATATGTTTAGCTGTTCATAACATGTAATATGACGAAGCTGTGAAAGGCCTTGTCCCTGCAGGCTTAGGTAATCGGCCTGCAGGTAAATAGAAACTTAGATGGTCGGCTACTTGCATTAATTTCCCAGGCACGATTTTTTGAGGAGCCTTCTAGATTCTCTCATTGGCCTCTGAAGTTCTCTGTTACATTTGTACTCGAGGACAGAGTTATTGGCAGCATGTGAGCGATACTCTTCCACTAAATGATGGCTGAAAAAATACCTTACTTTTTTGCTGGGTTCGAACTCGAGTCGTGAGCAAATATGAGAGATGAAAGATGGCGATTTGGTTTTTGGTGCAGTGTGTAATCTAGCATTTTGCACTTAACATAAAGGACTCGATCTTGAACTTGTAACAGTAAATGTGCTGGTATTAATTTGTACACACTTTTAGCATGGCGAGTGTTGTTCAGGTATAACCATAAAAATGTGTTCGGAGTTCAAAGTCGCAAATTTTTTATGTTTGTTTTTAACCTTGTGTTTGTTTACATCTTATTGAGACTATTATGTTCTATATTAACCCTCTGTATGTCTTTTCCTATATTTTACAGAGACTATTGTGTTCTGTAGTAACCTATTTGTCTTTTGGCATATTTTACTTTCTCCATGCAATATATTCCGCGGAACCAACACAAAAGCGAGACGAGACAAGGCGATGTGGTCAAGAAAATATTTCGCGTCCCTTGTAACAAACAGACACAGAGGACATCAATAAAACTGTCCAAACAGCCTACATTAAGACCGACCTCATCCACATCCCTAAGAATATCGTATGTTTGACGGAACACGTGACAGGCATCGAAGGGGGACATCAGTAAACATAACCATATAATATCATCAATCATTACTACATAATTCACATCTATTCCATCAAAAAAAATAAATAAATAGATAAATAAATGAATAAATAAACTCACAACTGGTAGAACATGATAGACATTGAAGAAAAAAAAAACATCGGTAAACATCAGCAAACATAACCAAAAAACCTAAACCCTCAGAACATTGCCATCCGCTGCACATCCACCAGAACGTAATGCCTCTATACTCTCCTCCATACAAGTAACAGACCCTGGCATCAGTAAACATAGCCACGCGCCCGTCACATTGTCCAGAGCGTTTTCCAGTGATCGAGCATAGGACAGTATTCTGGAACGCGTCTTTCCCGCACCCCGACTACTTTCAGAAGGCTCTAGTTGAACTTATGCGGGATTTTAAGAGTGTTTTCACGGTTCTAAAGACAGATTAATAAAATTTACATATTATTAACGGAAGAAAGACTCTTGGGAACCCGGCTAACCATCTTTGTGGCCTTTGAAAACTGTCGTGGTAAGAAAGCGAAGCGTTTCTGAATACGGATCATAGAGAGAGGGAAGGAAGCGGGCCCCTCTTTTCATGCTACAGTCCCAGTGCCCATCGTATCTTAACACCATGCCTTCAATACATCCCAGCCAGCACTAACGCCTTTCCTCATCTCCCCACCCTCGTCCAGAAATCCTTGCCTTGAGAATATCCTCACATTCCTAACATTTCTCCCTTCCCAACGTCATATACATCCTAAAAACAGATCAGTATCTTAGTGCGTTGTTGTGCATCGTGGTTGTCTCGGAGTGTATCTCAGTCAGTTGTTAATCCATTACGTTAGTTTATAGCTTAGTGTCAGATGAAGCGACGTGTTTATGACCCGAGCAGGCTGAGGTGAGTGGAGGGAGGGCTGCCAGCTTCCGTTTTACCTTTTCACTGGTATCTGGCATATCTTTCCTAATCACTAAACACTCTGAGACACCTTTTCTTGGTTTAAAGCCATCTGTGTGTGTGTTTGTGTGTTTTGAGTTGTTGCACATCACAGCGAAAAGAGTGAATATTTAATGCTCTGGTAATAACCACTTCATGCATTCTGTATACATCTCCCCCCTACACACTATCGCTTACAGTGCCACATGAACTTAAGTACTGTAAATGACCGGCACACATTTAGCTTTTTTGTAGCGTTACTTTCCATGCGAGGAGTGGCTAGGAGGGGCAGAAGGCAGGAACAATAGCCCAGCATTAGTATTTACCAGCGGTCCTCTTGCCATCCAGACGAGACAACCCATACTGTGTTTTTCGATAAGTGTATTGTTCTGGAAGGTCATTGGACGGAGCAAATGGAGGTAGGGAAGGACGGGAAGCAAAGACGTATAAAAGGGAAGGAAGAAAGGAGTGATTAATATTATGGGAAAGAGAAAGGAGGGGGGACGTAGTTTAGAGGGGATGGAATGGAGGGGAGGCCACGATAGAGGGGAAGGGAAAGGAAAGGAACAGATACTATGGATGTGGTGAAGGAATGTAGAGAGAAAGTAAAAGGAAAAGAAAATAGAATGAAGTGAAGAGTATGAATAAGAAAACAGAGTGAGATGAAGGGAGGAGCAGGTTAAAATAAAATAAAAGAAAGTATATGAAACGCGAGACAAGAGAAAAAAGGACAGAAGAAAAGAAGATGAATAATAGAATACAAAGGGAAATACGTGTAGGACAATTATATATAAACTTTTTAGGAGGAATTAGAAAAATAAAGTCATTAGTTTGTAATTGCCGGTGTGCGAGTATTTATTTATTTTTTTACTTTCCAATCGTTCCCTCGTGTTATTTATTTATTTATTTATTTAATGAGTGTTTTATTGGTAAGTTGTTAGCATCTTTCGTATATATATATATATATATATATATATATATATATATATATATATATATATATATATATATATATATATATATATATATATATATATATATATATATATATATATATATATATATATATATATATATATATATATATATATATATATATATATATATATTGAGCTTCCATCGGTATTTTTCTTCTTTTCATTGACAACGGGTTCTTTATTATTATTATTATTTTTATTATTATTATTATTATTATTATTATTATTATTATTATTATTATTATTATTATTATCCCTTACTTCCCTCGTCTTCTCGCTCATCCTTTACGACATTCTCTTTCTCTGCATCCCATCTTGGCTTTCCTCTCCTGATTATAATGTTTTACTTTCTCTCCTCTCTCTCTCTCTCTCTCCTCTCTCTCTCTCTCTCTCTCTCTCTCTCTCTCTCTCTCTCTCTCTCTCTGTGTGTGTGTGTGTGTGTGTGTGTGTGTGTGTGTGGTGGAGTGGCGGCAACACTTGACGCACCGCGCGGCGTTTGGTGACATCAATGGAAGGTTGCCGCGGCCGGAGACAGAGGAGGGAGGCGGTGACTCACCTGGCGGGAAAGGTGTGGTGGCAAGTATCGGGTACTCCGTAGTGCAGTGGTTAGCACACTCGGTTCACGACCGAGAGATCCCGGGTTCGATCCCCGGGCGGAGCGGAGACAGACGGGCGGTCTCCTCACAAACCCGCGCCCCCGCGCCCCTGTCCACCCAGCAGTGAATGGGTACCGGGTATCAGTCGGGGGTCGTGCCTCGCTTCTCGGGATGGTGGTCTGGCACTTCCGTGGTGGAGCTAAAGGGTCGCCGCAAGGCACCCAGGTCCCCAACCCCGAGGAAAGGGTCAAACCTAGTACTCACCCGCTGGCCTCACGGCCCCACTTGAGAAAGCCTCTGAGCAAAGAAATATGTACTCTGTGCGACACGGTGACTGGAAAGTTACATGTCAGTTCTGGAGAGATCGGGGATCTCTCTCCGGCCCCGCCGCGGCAAGGACCAGGACAAACCATCATTTTGCTTCTCTCTCTCTCTCTCATCTCTCTCTCTCTCTCTCTCTCTCTCTCTCTCTCTCTCTCTCTCTCTCTCTCTCTCTCGTTTCTTTTTCCCTCTCTCCTCTTTGATGTTCACATGTATATGAGTCGAGGGATGTTTGAGCAGCTTCCAGTGAAAACTGTCTGGGCTGGTGAGGCGAAAAGCATTCTCTTCCAAAGCAAGGTTCAAACTTACACACACACACACACACCACTTAAAGCGTCAACAGGTGTGGTGGCCACAGTTGCGATGCGCTGGCTTTATTAAGTATTTTGTATCAAGGGAAGGATTGTACTCAGGGTGATATAGGGAATATAGGGAATCATCTGGCCGAGGAGTGCGAGTTACTATCAGGTACTCCGTAGTGCAGTGGTCAGCGACTCAGCACGCTCGGCTCATGACCAAAAGATCCCTAACTCTATTCCCAGGCGTAACAGACAGACGGCCGGCCTTCTCACACCCGCACTCCTGTCCACACCCAGTAGTGAGTGGGTACCGGGTGTCAGTCGAGGGTCGTGCAGCCTCGCTTTTCCGGGATAGTGGTCTGGCATCTCTGCGCCGGAGGTCCCCAACAACCGGGGAAAGGCGTCAAGCCTATTACTCACTCGCTGGTCTCACGGCCCCTCTTGAAAAACCCTCTGAGCAAAAAATATAGTGACAACCTCTGACTGCTACACGGTGACTGTGCTACACGGTGACTGTACACTCCTGCGCAGTTCAGGAGAGACCGGGGACCAGGGAAAACCATCATTTTACTTTTTTTTTTTTCCCTTTCTACTTGATACAAATTTGATTCAGATAAAATTAGTTGCTGTAAATAAATGCAGAGCCAAAACTCGAGGCTTGTCTGAGCACCTTCTTGTGAGAGCTGCCAGGATTCTCCTTTGCAATTCGAGATTCAACACACACACACACAAACACACACACACACACACACACCAAACTCATATAATGTCTTTCAATTTTCATGGTAAAACATTTCCACCTGTCACTGTAACCCCCATTACTCTGTAATCTCCAAGAACTTTACTGTAGTAATATATATGTCTTCAGCCTCGTGGCTGTACTTGAAGTAAACTATTTATTATTATTATTATTATTTTTATTATTGTTATTATTATTATTATTATTATTATTATTATTATTATTATTAATTGTAGTAGTAGTAGCTGTTGTTGTTGGAAAAATAGTAATAGTAGTAGTATTGATGTTGCTTTATATTATTATTATTATTATTATTATTATTATTATTATTATTATTATCATCATCATCATCATCATCATCATCATCATCATCGTCACACACACACAGCAAGGGTCAACACTTCTACAGGAGTGGCGGCGACAGAGTTGAGGTGCGCTAACTGTATTAAGCATTTGCATCAGTGGAAAACCGGAGGGGAGGCCATCACTCATCTGTACGGAAAGATGTGCTGGTAACTATCGGGTACTCCGTAGTGCAGTGGTTAGCACGCTCGGTTCACAGCCGAAAGATCCCGGGTTCGATCCCCGGGCGGAGCGGAGAAGGATGGGCGATCTCCTCACACCCGCGCCCCTGTTCAACCCAGCAGCAAATGGGTACCGGGTGTTAGCCGGGGGTCGTGTCCCGCCTCTCGGGGTGGCGGCCTGGCACCTGCCGCGGCGTGTAGCTGAAGGGTGCAAACCCATGATCCCCAAACCCGGCTTCGGCCAAAACCACAAGTATCGAAACAAAGCAAAGAGAAGAGTTGAAACAATAGAGGGACCCGGGGGTCTCCCTCTGGTCAAGCGCCGCAGGTAAGGACCAGTGTCCGCCATTTTTTTTTTATTTATTTATTTTTTTTTTCTTCCCCATCTCTCTCCTCTCTCCTCCTTCAGCATCATCTCCCATTACCTAATAACTCTTCACAGCTGGATGGCCCTGCTGGAGTGTCTATCAGCGGTCGCCGAGCACCTCTAGTAAACAGTGTAATATCCTGTAGCATTTTCAGGAGTCCTTGAGGGGCGGTTAGTGTGTGTCTTGGACCAGCCAGCTGACCACGGGAGCAATTTATAGAGTGGTGGTGGGTGGAGGTGAGAGTGACAGTGTAAGGTTATGGAGGAAGGGAAGCTCTTTACTGGTGTCTGGAATAATCCTAACCTAAGCTAACCTAACATTACATTACATAATTCAGTCTAACCTAACGAACTTTACCTAACCCTACTTAAGCTATTGGCCCCTTAATTCTACACCTAACAATTATGACACACACACACACACACACACACACACACACTGCATACAAGTGACCCAAAACAGGCACGGGTCAGGTTAGAAGAGGCAAGAGCTTCTCATGAGTGCTGGAGGAGGAGGAGGAGGAGGAAACAAAGCGAGGTAATGGCTTCGTGCGAGACATTATAGCATGAAAACGTTTTGAAAAGGAGGAGGATGAAAGAGAGAGAGAGAGAGAGAGAGAGAGAGAGAGAGAGAGAGAGAGAGAGAGAGAGAGAGAGAGAGAGAGAATGTGTGTCTGTGTGTGCCTGTGAGATTAATCTTGACTCTCTCTCTCTCTCTCTCTCTCTCTCTCTCTCTCTCTCTCTCTCTCTCTCTCTCTCTCTCTCTCTCTCGCAGAAGGCCCCTTAAAACCCAGAAAGAGAGAGAGAGAGAGAGAGAGAGAGAGAGAGAGAGAGAGAGAGAGGAGAGAGAGAGAGAGAGAGAGAGAGGGTGGGGGTGGGGGCAGTAGGTGAGGGAAGTATTCGCTAATGGATCATCCTTTAATGTCATCGGAGTTACTTTAAACCTTTACAGCGGGTCGTCCTCGAGGCCTGGTGGGGAGGAGGGGAGGAGCGGAAGTGGCCCTCGCCCCCTTGTAGGTCGAGAGAGAGAGAGAGAGAGAGAGAGAGAGAGAGAGAGAGAGAGAGAGAGAGAGAGAGAGAGAGAGAGAGAGAGAGAGAGAAGGGATATCTACTCGTTCAAAAGGAAAGAGCGAAATGGAGGAACGGAAGAGGACACGTGCAGAGAGAGAGAGAGAGAGAGAGAGAGAGAGAGAGAGAGAGAGAGAGAGAGAGAGAGAGAGAGAGAGAGAGAGATAGGACAAAAGGAAACAGAGCAAGAAAGAAAGAACCAGGAACTGAGATAGAGAAAGAGACTGAGTGAAAGAGAGATAGAAAAAAAAGTAGAGAAAAATAAACAGGAGGGGAAGTGAATGTATGGGGAATGAAAAAGACAATTAAGAAAAGCCTTCCCACGTCTTTCACTTCACCAAGGAGAACGAGAGAGAAGAGGAGAAGGAGAACAAGAGAGTAAGAGAAGCTGTCCATAACCCTTTCAACCTCCCATTTCTGCCTCCCGAGAGAGAAAACTAGAGAGAAATAAGGAGAAAGAAATTGTGCATTATGGAAAATTAACCAACAGTACCAAAGGGAAAAAAATTCCTTCTTTCCCTCCTCCCAAAACCCCCATCCTCTCTCTCTCCCTCTCTCTCTCTCTCTCTCTCTCTCTCTCTCTCTCTCTCTCTGAAAAACAAAGGGGGTCATATTTTCTAATGCTCCTGTTGGTGACAAAGAAAACGGAAAGGGGGAGTGTAAGGGGAACTCTCGTATTTGTTGTCGGCGCCCAGGCTTCCCTCGGGCGTTACTTGTGAAGACACACCAGAAACATACCAGCTGGACCCAGTGCATTAAGCTCCCTCCTTTTCCAGGTAAAAGAGACAGGGAGAGGAGGAGGAGGAGGAGGATGAAGGAGGAAGCGGAGGCGAGGTGAAAGGAATTAGGTAATATTAGCTAATGTGATGATTGAATGATAAATGAGAGAGAGAGAGAGAGAGAGAGGAGAGAGAGAGAGAGAGAGAGAGAGAGAGAGAGAGAGAGAGAGAGAGAGAGAGAGAGAAAGTAAAATAGAAATAGAAAATGGAAGAAAATTAACTCGCACATTTTTCTCTTCACTCTTGGCCTTCTTGATGTTCTTTTCCTCCTCCTCCTCCTCCTCCTCCTCCTCCTCCTCCTCCTCCTCCTCCTCCTCCTGAAGTAATTGATTTCTGTATCTCACTGATTCAAGACTTTAATGGTAACTCTCTCTCTCTCTCTCTCTCTCTCTCTCTCTCTCTCTCTCTCTCTCTCTCTCTCTCTCTCTCTCTCTCTCGCCTTGAATGACCAAGAAATCCAATTAATTCCAGGAATTTCTTGAGAACGTTCATTGATGAGTCGTGAAGCAGTTTTGTACCGAATTTTTTTTCGTTCATTCTAATTGTTTTCCATTTATTCTTGTACGTGTTTACTCGTTTATTAATCATTTACCCATTTATTTATTTAAGTAATGGTGTTAACGAGAAAGGCGTGCGTTGATCTGTAATTACTCCTTTTTCTACTACCATCGTGCACCTGATTTATTATTTTTATTATTATTTTTATTATTATTATTCCAGTACTTTCATTTTTCATTACCAAAAGGAGAAAGATATCAACGTATTAATCAATATTTACTCACGATTTCCCGCCAGCGTTCCAGGAAAAGCCACAACAAACTTCCTCCCCTTCATAACTTTTAATTAAGTCAAACCTGAAATCGCGCACCACCAAAAAGGCTCGAGAGAAAACGGGGTAAAGGGAACTTTGGTCAGAGCAGTTGTTGGGGAGGTAGGGAGGGGAGGATGGGGGGAACCAATCATAAGGGAGAATGGGGCCTTTACCTGTGCCCTCACCTGTTGGCCTCTTTATTAACGGGATACTTGGGTAAGCCTTCTCTCCTGATAGTGATGGTGTTGATGCCGATGATGATGGTGATGTATGGAAGATGAATTAGTTGCTCGGATAGTTTTGTATATTTTGTTGTTTGTTTTCGTGTCAGTTGTGGGAAGATATGATTCGTGGAATTGTGTTTGCTTGAAGTGATAAAGCCTTTTTTTCTTTTTTTAAGGAGGATGAATTTTTACCATTATTGCCGTGTGAGTAGAACACACACACACACACACACACACACACACACACACATACACACACACACACACACACACGTTTATCTACTTCCATTCAAAAATAAAAATAAAAATACATTGAAGGAGCGTGCGTCGGAGCCTCGATCGGCGGCGGGGAGCACCACGTGTCCGCAGCTCAGTGGCTCAGACATGTTGCTGCTCGTTTACCGCGCTTCTCTACCACCACTGTCTGGCTCAAGTCGAAGGTGCCTCTGTAAAGCATGCACCGCACCCCGACTAATTTCAAAAGGCTCTAGTTGAAGTTGCACTGGTTTTATGTGTTTTTACGGTTTAAGTCGTAGATAGATAAGATTTCTACGTTACTAACATGCGAAACATTCTTAAGAACCCGGCTAATCAACTCTGTGGCCTTTGGAAATAGTTGTGATGACAGAACAAAGCGTTTCTCAATATGGGCTGGTTTGTTTCACCACACCCGTCACCGAATATGACACTGACACATAAGAGCGTAGAAGGTGAAGGTGAAAGATACTAGCACATTCCTTGGGATTCCCTGTATAAAACATAATTGTATTTCATAAATTTACATATTTGATCTTTTTGAAAATCTGCAAACTCGCCACAAGAAATCTTATTGCTTTACCACAATTTGAAAACCAGCGCCTTCCTGTACGTATATTTCCTTATATCAAACCTGCTTATATTTACTCCATATAACCCTCCTGACACCCTTATTTCACTTGGATACCACGCACACACACTAGCGTAATAGCAATAGTCTGTACCGCCACACTCTGCACTTAAGTAGAGTGATAGAGCGGTGTGTGTGTAGTCGGGCGGTGGAGAGGCGGCGCCACGGCGGGGAGGGACGGAAAAGGCGCGCGGCTGAACAAAGGAAGTTGTTGTGTCCCTGGAGATAAAGGGAGGCGGAGGTACACGTGGTCGGGAGGGGGAGTACTCAAGAAGAGCAGACCTGGAGCAGTGTTTTGAATGGCTTT
>NC_087193.1:10959783-10969783 GCF_035594125.1 Scylla paramamosain | reverse complement strand
CACTGTTCCTTTCAGAGTGAGGGCGGGCAGGGAATACACTTTAATTTCAACACACACGTAGTTAAACTCACATTATTCAGTAGCAGCACGGGATGGGGTAAGGTTAGAGAAGGTGAGGAGTTTGAAGTGGAATGTGAAAACTCCTGGCGGAATGTTAATAAAGTTATCCCTTGAGCGAAAACAGAAAGATACTACTCCTTGCTGCACTCTCAACAGAAAACGGAAGGAAATGGGAAGCTTTTGTATTTTCTTTCGTAATTCGTTTCTCGTCCGGATGATATTATCTTTGATTTTATTAATATGTTTTAATAGATATGTTATTTTCGTTTTCATTTAAGTATACATATAAAAAAATAACACGTACTAAAATGAATCTCTCTCTCTCTCTCTCTCTCTCTCTCTCTCTCTCTCTCTCTCTCTCTCTCTCTCTCTCTCTCTCTCTCTCTGACACCATACACCATTTATTTCTTCTCACCGTCCATTCAGCAATCCAATTCCCTCCCTCCTCCCTCCCTCCTCCTCCTCCTCCTCCTCCTCCTCCTCCTCCTCCTCCTCCTCCTCCTCCTCCTCCTCCTCCTCCTCCTCTTTCTCGATCCCACCCCATTTCCTCCCATTCCCACTCATTACCCATTCATTGCCTACACTTTATCTCCGGAGACGTTTCGTTCCACCCATTTCTCTCTCTCTCTCTCTCTCTCTCTCTCTCTCTCTCTCTCTCTCTCTCTCTCTCTCTCTCTCTCTCTCTCTCTCTCTCTCTCTCCACTTTCTACGAAAAGGAAACTGTAAAGAAAAGGACAACAATTATGTAACAGAAAGAATGAACAAGAGGAGAAGGAGGAGGAGAAGGGAAATCAAGAACAAGAAGAACAAGAACAAGGACAAGGAGAGGAGGAGGAGGAGGAGGGCGTAGGTGAAGGAAGACTCTCGACCCTAGCGAGTGTGACAGTCCCGTAAAACTGTGGGAAAGTTGGTGAGTTCAGTGTAGTTCATGTCAACAGAAAGAGAGAGAGAGAGAGAGAGAGAGAGAGAGAGAGAGAGAGAGAGAGAGAGAGAGAGAGAGAAAGTATTCAAAGATGTTAATGAAACTGTAGGAAGCTGAACAACAGACGGACTAATGCACTTATTCATACCTTCCACGCGACACCTGAATGCACACACACACACACACACACACACACACACACGTCTTACTCCAAAACTGCGACATTAAATCTGTTTGAATAGTTCATTTTTATTTCTCGTGTGTGTGTGTGTGTGTGTGTGTGTGTGTGTGTGTGTGTGTGTGTGTGTGTTAATTCCCTTTCAGATTCTCATCCTGTTAGTTGTTTGTTAGATTTCTGCACTTATCATTATTCTTCTTCTCTTTACTGGTATCAGAATCACTCGTACAATCAGTTTCATCCCTGTTAACTGAAACATGTTCTATTTAAAGGCAGTTCCCAAGAGAGCATTCACTTATATTAGAGTTACCGAGTATCTTAGAATATAGTTAAGTTCTTTCCTTTTGCTTTCTATCGCCAGTCTATCTCCATTATTTTTCGTCAGTTCCTCTCTTCTTCTCTTAGTACCTCACTTCCAGAGAGCGTCTTTGTTCCTCTCTTAGACAACATTAGGTTCCTGCACAGACAACTCGTACATACAAAGCAGTGTTCTTTTCGTCACCGTTCTTAATGTAATGTGCCGCTGCTCTCTCTCTCTCTCTCTCTCTCCTCTCTCTCTCTCTCTCTCTCTCTCTCTCTCTCTCTCTCTCTCTCTCTCTCACATTCGTAATCCGCTTGTTGATCACCCTTTTGTTCTTCCCGTCTCTCTTTTTCTCCTCTCTTTCTCACCTTTCTCTCTCTCTCTCTCTCTCTCTCTCTCTCTCTCTCTCTCTCTCTCTCTCTCTCTCCTCTCTCTCTCTCTCTCTTACTCCTTCCTTTCTTCTCTTGATGGATGAAGATTTTTGCTTTGTTTACCAAGAATTGAGGTCACTAGTTCTTTGATGCTCGGGTTTCCACATTTGTACGTTCGTTTTTCACGTCTGATTTGTAAATTTCATTGACTTTGCTTTTCGTTTTTTTGTTCTTGTTTTTTTTTTATGCCCTCCTCCTTCTCCTACTACTACTACAGTGGTTCTACGGAAACTGAGGCCTGATTGACTGATATTTCCATTGAAAGCGCCAGGCAAGGCTTCCGCGCCAGCTCCTGACCACCACACTGTCTACACATACCCTGCACTACACTCTACACACGCACAGATAGCCCAGAATTACCGGGCACTACTACTTTTGATCTGGGACGGCCTGTATTCGCTGGGAACCCTGACAATTATTGATCAACTCAGGAATTATAGCACCAGGGATCAATGTTGCAGAAGTGAGCCTGAATGTAGCATCCCTAAGGAAAAGTACACTGGAGCTGGGGCCTGATTGACTGCTGCCTCCCTAGAAAGTGCAAGGAAAGGCTGCTGCACCACCCCTCGCCAACCACACTGTGCCTCCACCCACGAGTAGACCTCAACTCTTTCTTACTGTCCCTTTCAAATTCCATGTGGTTTGTCGATACAACACGGTATCATTTATTTTTTTCTGGCCAGCTTTGCCTTGAGGGACGGATGGGTGGGAAGGAGCCTTCTTTTTTACTGTCGTTTCTCTCTCACTAATAATTAGCGTAGAATAGTTACCCAAACAGCCTAGTAAGGACTTTAGGATCTCTTGCTGTTTGGACTTCCTTCGTATTCCTTTGTACTCCCTTTCTTCGGCTTTTTTTTTTCCATTTATTTGTTGTTTTATTTTTTTTCTCGTAGTTACTTGAATAAATCTTTCTTCTCTCATCTTTTTTCCCCCCTCCCTCTTTCTCTCTCCTTTTCCATCCATCGCACCTTTTTTGCCACTCTCCCTCCTTCCAGACTCTCTCCTTTGCATCTCATTCCCACCGCATTTTCTTTCTACTTACACACTCATCTCTTCTATTTTTCCCTATTTTTTTTTCTCTCTCTCTTTTCTTCTCTCTCTCTCTCTCTCACCACCACCTCCTCCTCCTCCTTGTGTTATCCTACCTCTTTCCTCCTCCTCCTCATCTTCATCCTCATCCTCCGCCCCACTCCACCTCTTTCCTCCTCCTCCTCCTCCTCCTCCTACGTCCCACTCCACCTCTTTCGTAGTCGCTTCAGCTTCTTTATACCCCCCCACCATCCTCCTCCTCCTCCTCCTCCTCCTCCTCCTCCAGACAAACGTAATCAAGAAGGTCACGTACAAATATCACCAACAAGGGAAATCCATTAGCAAGGTCAAAAGACAAGCAGACATTGCGCTCCTCCACCTCCTCCTCCTCCTCCACCTCCTCCTCCTCCTCCTCCTCCTCCTCCTCCTCCTCCTCTTTCTTCTTCACGATTAGAGGGCTGCCCTGAAACTTGGGTGGATGTGTGGGTGGTTTAATGTGGTGGGTGAGTGGAGTGGATGCGCCTTGTGGAAAATGTGGATGTATGGATGTGGGTTTTCAGTTGATTATTTTTTTTCCGTTTCGTTTCGTTTCGTTTCTTTTTTTTTTTTTTTTTAGGTTAGGATGTGAATATAATGGAATGGTCAGGCCTAGAGTGTGAGTTTTGCGTGCATGGATAGTTATTTTGTTAGTAGTAGTAGTAGTAGTAGTAGTAGTAGTAGTAGTACTCGTATAATGTCTTCATAACAAAGAAAACATATCACCACCACCACCACCACCACCACCACCATCACCACCACTCAGCCCTTTGGTTCTAGTTCAGCTGTTCAGGGAGGTAAGCTTTTGTATCTGACCCTCCTATTTTCTGTTCCTACTTCTTTGATGTGTCCGTTTCTTCATTTCCTCTTTCCTTCCAACAGTGATGTAATGTTCTTTTCACTTTCCTCAACCTTAATTCATAGTCACCAAGACCAGCTGTCCTTCCCTATCTTCTCCAATCCCTCTTCCTTTTCTCTCCCTCCAGCCTCACCCTTTCACCTCTCCTCTCTCCAGTTTTCCTTCCTTCCCCTTTCCTCTTTTCTTTCACTGCCAAGCATCTCTAGTCTTCCTTCCTTCCCCTCTCCTCCCTTCCCTTCGCGTGTCAGCCTCCCTTTTCTTCCCTTCTCCCTTTCCCTTCACTTCCCCTCTCCTTTCTTCCCTTCACTACCAGGCGTCTCCAGTCCCCCTTTCTTCCCTTCCCTTTCCTTCCCGTCACCTTCCCTCTCATCTCCCTTCCCCTCGTGTCTCTGTCTCCCTTCCCCTCAGTTCTCCTTTCCTTCCCCTCTCCTCCCTTCCCTTCGCGTCTGTCTCCCTTCCTCCCTCTACTCCCATCCCTTCAGTGGCAAGCGGCCCAGCGGGAACCTCACGTACCAGACGGCACAGATGAGCGCAAAAGACGCGCCCGAGGACCAGAGGATCAGGGGCTAATGCCATGGGCGTGACGGCTGCTCCAGTGGGGGATTCCAGGACAATTATTCCTTCTGTTTGTCTACGATCGCTGCCTAATAATTCTTGCGAGGGCCGACTGGAGGAGGAAATGTATTAGGGAAAGACCGTACGATGGGGGGATAAGGAAACGGAACCGTACTGATAAGATGGTTCGTAAAGGGAACGAGAACTTACTTAGGATAGGATACCAATAGATGATATAAGGTAAGGGACAACGTACTCATGCCAAGATGGTTCGTAAAGAAAACTGAGAGCATTATGAAAAAAAAAAAAAAAAAAAAAGTAGATGAAGATGAGACTGAATACAAAGGCTACTGATAGGAAGGTATAAGGAAAGAGAGTCGTACTGATAGAAAGATGGTTTGTTAAGAAAACTGAAAGGGAGAAAAAAAAACCGATGAAAAAAAGAAAAAAAAGGGTTACATGAACTAGTGATAGGAAGATCATAAGAAAATGGAATAATCCTGATAAGATATTAATTCGTTAAGGGGAACTGAGAGAAGGCGTACCGGAAACGAAACTATTATTGATGAGAAGACACAAAGGATTACAAAGGATATTCGTAAAGAGTGCTGACAGTGAAACATTTAGGAACGGAACCTTACTGGAGAAGATAAATGTGACAAACAACTCTGAGAAAATGGTATTACAATTGAAACCAAACTGATAAGAAAATATGAACAAACTACAAAGGATACATATACATACATATTCGTGGAGAGAACTGATAGATAGTACCAAACAGGACCATAATGATAATACCAGTAAGATAAAGGAGATAGAGAACAAGACTACACTAAAATTGCCAAACCAAGAACAGTACTGATAAGGAGACCGTTCTGAAAGCAAACCCAACTGATAATGAAAGGATAATTGATAACAAGGGGTCGCATTCCCAAACACTTCCGCACCCTATCTCCTCTACATTTAACAGGTTCTGGCCGAAGTTTCTAGGGTTTCCAAGGGTGTTATGGTTCTACTCATAGTTTAACAAGGATTCTGCATCAGTGGCAGTGTTAGACGAATACTTGGTGATTGTGGGGATGAGGGTAGGAACAGTCATTTGTAGTCTAAACACATTCCAACTCCTACATCACACTGCCTCCGTTCATCGCACAATAATAGGTATTAATAGGTGTACGAGTAATACATAGCAGTGCCTAACAATAGGAAAGAAGCCTTGAAAACCCAACTAATCATGTATATGTTTTTTTGTAAACTGTCCTGCGGGGAGAACAAAGCTTTCAAAGTATGGTCCAGGATGTTTGTAAGTAAAGGAAAACAGTGACATGGAGAAAGACCGTAGAGATAACAAGGCAACATTGAAGAGACCAAACTGGAGACCTGTACTGATAAGAGGACCGTCCTGAAAGCAAACCCATGTAACTTAAGAGATGAAATTCAAGTGTGCTAATGCTTGGAGGAAACGTGCAAGTAAAATTAGGTTAGGTTAGGGCGAGAACACTACTGATAAGAAGATTATGCATGCTGGGAGGTTGTATTAATGAGCGACCGTACTGATAGGGAGATTACGGAAAGTGGAACCGTACCGTGGCCAGAACTGTTCGAAAGGTAAGACGATGTGGAGAAAGTGAGGAGGCTTTGTCGAAAATGTGGGAAAGTGTAATGAAGAAAAGTGAAGGACAGACAAGAAAAGAAAATAAAGGAATGAGCAGAACACGACAGACCTGCTAACTAATGCAAAGTGTCGTGGATCAGAAGAAGAAAAAATGAAAAAAAGAAAAGAAATTAGAATACTGAGAAAAAAAAAATGAAAATGGTCGAATTTGCTGTTCTTTTCATACATTTTAATATCATATTTTTTTAGTTTTACTTCCTTCTTTTATATGATACATGCATGAATATTCTCTCTCTCTCTCTCTCTCTCTCTCTCTCTCTCTCTCTCTCCCTCTCTCTCTCTCTCTCTCTCTCTCTCTCTCTCTCTCTCTCAAAGGCCCAATTTTCCCCTCTTCTCTGGAGCGGGAGGCCAGGAGAGGTGTGCCGCCGCGCCGCCAATCGAAGGCAAATTGGAGATGGAAAATGATCGAGACGAGATGACAAGTTTAATCTCAAGGTGTCTGTTTATTTCATTTCTACGTCCTGTTCAGCCTCCTCCTCCTCCTACTCCTCCTCCTCCTCCTCCTCCTCTTCTTCTTCTTCTTCTTCTTCTTTTTTCTTCTTCTTCTTCTTCTTCTTCTTCCATCCCCATCCTCCCTCTGATTAATCTATACGGAATCATGCTCGTTTCACTTCAGCAGACGCCATATTTTCTTCCTTTTCTTTTCCTACTTTTTTTTTCCTCTTCATCTTCTTCTTCATCTCATGAGAATGAGTAACACAACCTATATATCAGAGAGAGAGAGAGAGAGAGAGAGAGAGAGAGAGAGACGAGAGAGAGAGAGAGAGAGATAGAGAGAGAGAGAGAGAGAGAGAGACACCAAACAGACGGACGTGAGGCAGGCAGTACGTATGCATATTAAGAGATTAAATAAAAACATTCATCACACCTTCCTTTCTTCCTTCCCTTGCACCGAGACGGCCACACCACAGCTTACACGTGTTACTGCACCGCCGCCTCCCTCCCCTGACTCCCCTCTCTCTGCGCTGCGAGGTGAGGGAAAGTAGAAGGGAAGGAAAACGAGAACAGTAGGAGAATGGATTGTTATAATATTTTGCTTAGCTACTACTATTACTCTCTCTCTCTCTCTCTCTCTCTCTCTCTCTCTCTCTCTCTCTCTCTCTCTCTCTCTCTCTCTCTCTCTCTCGCATTATTACTCACCCCTCCTCTCTCTCTTTACTCGTTTTTTCCATTTTCTCTTTTTCATTATCTCCTTCCTCTATCCCACCTTTTCCTCTCTCTCTTTCTTCTCCTCTTCCTCTCGTTCCTTCTCCTCCTCTTCCTTTTCTTTTTCTGTTTTTTTTCTTTTCCTCTCTCTTCCAAGTATTCCTCCTTCTCGTATTCCTCCTCCTCCAGTTTCTTTTTATCTCTTCCTTTTCCTCCTGGTCCTCCAATCATTTCCCTATATATCTCTTTTCTTCTTCTTCTTCTTCTTCTTCTTCTTCTTCTTCTTCTTCTTCTTCTTCTTCTTTTTCTGCTTCTTCTTCTTCTGCGCTGTATAGCCTCCACCAGGAGAGAGTGGATGGGAAGAGGAGGAGGAGGAGGAGGAGGAGGAGGAGGAGGAGGCCCAGTCTGTGCCGCTGCAGAGATGAGGCTCATTTGTCAGGCGCCTCCAGGGAAGACTCGCTGCTCATAACAATGGCTGCACGATATTGTTTATTTCCGAGGCTACAACATGATGAGTGTTAAGACCGCCTCGCCCGCACGTATTAAACTCTTATTTCCTTCGTCTTTTTTCTAATCTCCCTACGTAATTTGCCTTAATTCCTCCTGTCGTTCTGTTTTGTGTCTCGGTTTTCTCGTTTCATGTTGTTTTCCCGCCCCGTCAGATCAGCCGGGCGTGGTGTTCTGCGAATGTAATGTTAATAAAGAAAGGCCGTTGTGTTCTGCTGTGTGTACGCGTATCGCAGCTTGGCATTAACAGGAATTTATAGGCTGGAGTCACGGCTGGTGGTAATGGAAGGTCCTGGAAGGGAAGGAGGGAGGGAGAGGAAGAGAGGGGGAGGGAGACGGAGGCAAGGAACAAATCCTCGTGCCTCTACCCTGAATTTGCTTTAGTCACCGTTTGATTCGCGAGCTTTTCATTTTCTTTCGCGTGTCTGGAATCAGAGAGTTTTAACACCGTCCACCTCTCCTTATTGATTCCAGGGAGGACTTTCTTTACGTGAATGGTGAGACAGCCTCGATTTTGGTGGACAAACACGAAAGCCATTGCAGGCGTGTAGTGTCAGTGATGTGTTGTAATGGGTTTGTGATCAGTAACTAGTGTGAGTGCGTGGATGATGAAAAGAGAGGAAAGAGGAGTACTAAAGATAAAATTAAGATGCTATATAAAGTGTGTGTGTGCGTGTGTGTGTGTGATACGTAAAATAATGAAAATGATCAGTAATTAGTGTGTTCATTCCCGCTGGTTGGGTGTGGGGAATGGAAAGGGAGGAAAGAGTTTGCTGTTGTGGTACTTATCATTACTACAAGCAACACCTGCTCGCCAGTGACGTATGGGACCCTGTGGGAGATGTGAGTGACAGCACATTTTCTCTGACGACGCTTGAGATTAAAGGCTTCTCACCACGGCTTCCTGTTCGGGCACCTTCTCCTCTTCTTGTTCTTGTTCTTATTGTTCTTCTTTTTCTTCCTCTTGCTGGTGGTGGTGGTGGTGGTAGTAGTAGTAGTAGTAGTAGTAGTAGTAGTAGTAGTTTCCTTACGGGAGATGCGTTGTTGAGGATTATATAGTCTTGAGAGAGAGAGAGAGAGAGAGAGAGAGAGAGAGAGAGAGAGAGAGAGAGAGAGAGAGAGAGTGTGTGTGTGTGTGTGTGTGTGTGTGTGTGTGTGTGTGTGTGTGTGTGTGTGTGTGTGTGTGTGTGTGTGTTTTAGCTGATTTTTTTTTTTTTAACCGTGTCTACCATTAAATTTGACCTGTTTTGTTCATTTTCTTTGATTATCGCGACTCTCCTAGTGTGCATCTTTAAGGACGATTTGAAACGTTGAATTACTATGAAACTAAACCGCCAGAATTGAATATAATGATAATAATAACAAATAGCAAAGGAAACACTAGGTAGAAATAAAGCAATAAGTGTGAAGATAAATTTGAGGATTCTTAAGATATGAAAAAATAAATAAATAAATAAATGTATATGAAGAATAAGTTGATAAGTTTGCAGAGGGAAGCAACACGACCAGCAATGTTGAGGATCGTAAATTTGGGGAGAGGAAGGAAGGAAAAATAAATGGCGAACAAACGGAATCTACATTGATCGTTCGCTTTGTGATGCGTCGGTTGGGAGAAGCTAGAGGGAGGGCGGGTGAGGAAGGGTGTGGGAGGGGGAAGGGCCGGCCGTCTCAAGGTCAGTGTGTGCTTGTGTGTGTTTGTGTGTGTGTGTGTGTGTGTGTTTCGCCATTACGTAGTATTGCGCTTGTATATAATTATATTTCCCTGTCCAGTACACATCCAACATCCTTCACACGCACACACTCATAAGAATTTTGCTTCACCGTCTCACCATGAACGATAAAGAAAACTTTCCGTTTCATTATCACGAGGACAAATATGTTTATGCAGTGTACTCGTTTGTCCCCAAATGCTAAGGCAAGTCAAGTCGTTAGATGACAGGTAGTTTTTCCCTTTGTGAACGTTGCATCTTTCTTTTAATTCCTTGACCGTTGCTGATACATTTCTTACTTCCAGGCAGTTAACTGACACAACATTCCTCCTCTTACAGTTGCCGTGTCTTGCGAAATTACTCTAAACCTACAATACAATATCTGATTCTGCTTAAAGAGAATTCACACTTTCACAGCAGTCAAAGGGACAGTGTTGCTGCGCACTCCTTCAGTGCTGTCACCGCTGCATCCGTCACTTCACAAGCTGGCAGTTGGTGACGGTGTCCGTGTGTCGCGTTCGTAGCTGTCCCCTAGGTAGCTGTCCGCTCTTTGTTTACAAACTAGAGCCGGACTGCAGTGAACATTTTATAG
>NC_087193.1:10919783-10957283 GCF_035594125.1 Scylla paramamosain | reverse complement strand
TTAAATGGTATTATAATTTTCTACCTTTACATGAATAACTGATGCCTCATTCATTCATGTGATAACTTTCTAAGCATAACTATTTAATTGATATAATTCTCTCTCTCTCTCTCTCTCTCTCTCTCTCTCTCTCTCTCTCTCTCTCTCTCTCTCTCTCTCTCTCTCTCTCTCTCTCTCTCTCTCCTTCCCTTCCTTTTCCTCCCTCTCTTTTTTACATTAATTCCTCATTTCCTTCTTACTCTCCTTCCTTATTATCTGATTCTCTTCTTACTCTCTTTATCCTCTTCTTACTCTCCTTCCTTCCCTCCTTATTCTCTTCTTACTCTCCTGATCCTCTTCATACTCTCCTTCCTTCTCCTTATGTTCTCCTTATTCTCTTTCTGTTCTCCTTATCCTCCTTCCTTCTCGGTTTCCTGCTCGCCTTATTCTCTCTCTTATTCCCCTTCCTCCTCGCCTTATTTTCTCTTATTCCCCTTCCTCCTCGCCTTATTTAATATTATTCTCCTTCCTTCTCGCCTCATTCTCTCTCTCTCACACTTGGCCATTAATATTTCAGCAGACAGTCGCCCACCGCCGCCCGGGACCTCGCCGCCGCAAGCTTAGCCGCACCGTGCTGGGTTGGGCGAGAAGCTAATGACGAGGTGAGGTCACGTCGCCTGCTCTCGGCTCCTGTCGGGTTTTGAGGCGACGATCAAAGCTGTGAGAGATAATTAAGCGTCTCCCTCGGGGCATGAGGAGGAATACTATGTAGAGAGAGAGAGAGAGAGAGAGAGAGAGAGAGAGAGAGAGTCATAACGCTCCCCGGTAATGGTAAAGGCAGTGTTCCTCTCCCTCCCTCTCCCTCCCTCACAGGATGGTCGTTGTCTCTCTACACGGCATAAGATAAGCCTTCAAAGGCGCAGGCGCACAGAGAGAGAGAGAGAGAGAGAGAGAGAGAGAGAGAGAGAGAGAGAGAGATCACTATTTCTGTTAAATTACTTTTAGCATGCACACACACACACACACACACACACACACACACACACATACCTTGGTATTAATTTGTCTTAATCAATGCACGCAGTGAGAGAAAATTGCATTTAAAAATAAATGAAAATAAAGATCAAAGTGCCTGTTGGAGCCTCGATCAGTGGCAGGAATCCCCTGCATGCAAGGACACTGGCTGTTCTCATGACTGGGCGGTGCCGCTCCGCTCAATCATTGCTGTTATAATAATACTGCTCGCACACACACAATGTGCGTGTGTGTGTGTGTGTGTGTGTGTGTGTGTGTGTGTGTGTGGCAGTCATGCAGTACAGTGACAAAAGAAGGTTGAGGTGTGGCGTTGAAGCAAAACAACTGATTTCTGTTTAATAGGATTGTGCCTAGGGGCAGGACAGGATGGGATGTGCAAAACTCAGCGGCCAGAGAATGTGAATGCTGTCTCAGCGGGTACTCCGTAGTGCAGTGGTTAGCACGCTCGGTTCACAGCCGAAAGATCCCGGGTTCGATCCCCGGGCGGAGCGGAGAAGGATGGGCGATCTCCTCACACCCGCGCCCCTGTTCACCCAGCAGCAAATGGGTACCGGGTGTTAGCCGGGGGTCGTGTCCCGCCTCTCGGGGTGGCGGCCTGGCACCTGCCGCGGCGTGTAGCTGAAGGGTGCAAACCCATGATCCCCAAACCCGGCTTCGGCCATAACCACAAGTATCGAAACAAAGCAAAGAGAAGAGTTGAAACAATAGAGGGACCCGGGGGTCTCCCTCTGGTCAAGCGCCGCAGGTAAGGACCAGTGTCCGCCATTTTTTATTTTTTTTAAATTTAATTTAATTTTATTTTTTATCTATTTATTTATTTATTTACTTTTTTTTTCTTTGTGTGTGTGTGTGTGTGTGTGTGTGTGTGTGTGTGGCATCATAGTGCAATGCAAGCCCGGTTTTTGTCATGGAGAACGTGACGTGAGAGAAGATATTATGAACAAATATGAACACTTGTCATGGTAATGTAATTGAGGACGAATAGTACAGTGAAAGCTTCCTCCCATTCAGTTTTCGAGGGAGTATTGTACAAGTGGTCTTGGCCGTGAGGTGGTTATGCTTTTAATGAGACACGTGTATAGTTTAACGGGGGAACTCTGCCCTTGACCGGCGCTCCACCTACTTTTCGTTCTCTTCCTCTGCCTTTGTCTATGTGTTATCATTCACAAACTTTTTTTTTTTCTATTTTTTTTCCTTTTTCTTGTATTGAACGCCATTTCCTTCCCTCCGCCTCCTCTTCGTTCTCCCTCACAGATCATAACGCTCCTAGTAATAATAAAGGTAGAGCAACGCTTTTCCCTCCTCTCCTTCCCCCCTCAGCTGATGGCCGTTGCCTATCTGCGCGGCATTAGATAAACCTTCAAAGGGCGCACGCGCACACCCACACTAAAGAGAGAGAGAGAGAGAGAGAGAGAGAGAGAGAGAGAGAGAGAGAGATTAATGTGATACAAAATGAACCACAGATGATAGTTATTGACAAGAGAACATCTACTACTACTACTACTACTACTACTACTACTACTACTACTATTACTACTACTATTACTAAACAATTAGAAGACAGGCAGGACAGCTGAGACCTACAACAAAGAAAAAGGAGAGAGAAAATGAAACCTACCACAGAAATGGAATATGAAGACGAGAGAGAAAGAAAATACAGATAAAAGAAGATGAAGGCATGCAAGAAGACAACACGGAAATAAGAAAACAAGAGACATAGGAGAGAGTAAATCTGTAGGGAAAGTTTAGCAATTCTGAACTAATCTGCACTGATTCTCTCTCTCTCTCTCTCTCTCTCTCTCTCTCTCTCTCTCTCTCTCTCTCCCTTCCTGCTCCATCCCCCTTCCAAAACCTTCTCCCTCTCTCCTTCCCTACTCCCTCATCGCCTCTCCCTGTCCTTGTTCCCGTCTTACCCAGGGCGCGTGTTAAGGGAATGAGGCTTTTCCCTTAGGATACAACACCCCCTCCCCTGTGGTCCCCTGTGGTTTGTGGAGCCAATATTGCTTGTCTTACGACGCAACTATGGGTCACTTACGATGATGAGAGAGAGAGAGAGAGAGAGAGAGAGAGAGAGAGAGAGAGAGAGAGAGAGAGAGAGAGAGAGAGAGAGAGAGAGTAGTAAAGCGAACTAACTTTGATAAACTTTGGGATTAGAAAGCAAGACACGAATGTTTGGGAAAATGAAATGAGAGAAATTATGGACTCTCTCTCTCTCTCTCTCTCTCTCTCTCTCTCTCTCTCTCTCTCTCTCTCTCTACTAACAAGGAGATCGTTAAAAATATGGGGAAGGAGATAGCGATTACTATGAAGACCATTGGGGAGAGAGAGAGAGAGAGAGAGAGAGAGAGAGAGAGAGAGAGAGAGAGAGAGAGAGAGAGAGAGAGAGAGAGAGAGAATAGCATAAAGGAAATTCAAGAAAGAGTGTAGGCTGGGATGAAGAAGGGATAAAATGAAGCTGAGAAGATAGAAGAGAAAGGAAAGGAAGGAGGAGGAAATAGAAGACAATAGATGAACGTAGAACGGAAGGAAAGAAGAGAGAGGAAGACGAGATGAAGGGAGGAGTAAGAGGATAGAAGAAGGAAAGGAAGGAGGGAAGGAAAATAAAGGAAAGAGGATAAAACATAACTCCAGATTAAATGTTTGTTACAGATTTGTGGTTCAAGTGGATTTAGTAAACAGTGGATGGCAGAAGTGGAAGGAAGTGGATGCAGTAGTCAAGGGTGGAGGGATAGAGTGGAGTCTGGGGATTAGGTAGTAGTAGTAGTAGTAGTAGTAGTAGTAGTGGTGATGGTGGTCGTGGTGATGGTGGTGGTGGCAGCAGGTGGATGAATGAGGCAGGTGTGGTGAGGTGGATAAGTAAGAGTGACAATAGTGGATGAAAAAATAAGATAATGAAAAGAAAAAAAAAGAAAGAAAACGACAACCCATAAAATACAAAGAAAGAAAACGAGATAAACAAGAATAGAAAAAAAAGACAAATAATATCAATAGGTAATACTAAAATAACTTGCTTGAACTGCGGATACAAATAACACAAAATAATAAATGAATAAATGTAATACAGTAAAACCACCACCACCACCACCACCACCACCACCACCTGACACAGTAACCATACCTTGCCTCCCTGGGGGTAAAAATTAAGTCTGCGTATATTTACTTCGACCACTACCTGAGAGAGAGAGAGAGAGAGAGAGAGAGAGAGAGAGAGAGAGAGAGAGAGTTATCGTTTTCTTCAGTCCAGACTTGTCTTTTAATAGTAGTAGTAGTAGTAGTAGTAGTAGTAGCAGTAGTAGTCTGAGCATTTTCTCTTTTCCTCTCCCTTCACACAAGTTCTTTTTTCCGTTCACTTATTCCTCCTTTTCTTCCTTCCTTCCTTCCTCGCTTCCTTCCCTCCCCACACTAACACAGACGCTTTTAACGCTTCCACACACACTCCTCAGTCCTCTCCTCCCCCTCCCCACACCTCTCCCTCTCATTCTCTCACTCTCCTTTCCTCTCCCATGTAAAAGTTGCCGCTGGAAATTTACAATCGCCTGTTTGATTACAACGCGAGTTAAGGAACAGTTTATCCCCCCTTCCCAACTCCCTCCTCCGGCTCCTTCCCCTCTCCCTCTCCCCTCTCCCATCTCCCCCTTCCTCCTGATCCTCCAAGCATCTAATCCGAGCAACTGTTTTGGTTATCACGTTTTCTATGGCTGATTCGATACCTTCGTTCGGTTTTCTATGCTCCTTTCCCTGCTCTCTCTCTCTCTCTCTCTCTCTCTCTCTCTCTCCTTTTTCATCGACTTTCATTCTTATTTCTCCCCCTCCTCTTCCTCCTCCTCCTCCTTTCCTGGTAATATTCCATGTATTCAAATTATTTTTATTTTTATTTTTTTATTTGACGGTTTTCTTCTAAATATCGTTAACTTTTAGTGGTGGTTAACTTATCATTCTCCTTTTATTTATTTAGTTGTTTTTTTATTTTTTTTCTGCGTAAGTGCAAGTCAAAGGAATCAGGTATATTAGTGGCACTGCAGTTTGCGAGGTTTCCCCTTAAAATTTACAGAAAACTGCTATTTTTTCCCCTTACGAGTTAAAATATTTTATGCAATGTAATAACGACCTTGTTGAATATGAAAGCTTGTTAACTAATCTAACAAAAAGTCAATCAATGTGTATCTCTTCCATTAAAAAAAAATAAATAAAAGAAAGAAATGAACGTGCAACCCCTTAAAATTTCGTCTCACGATTCCTAATTTTCTTCTTAGCCACGCGAGTATCCCTAATGACATCACAGATCCTCATGTCCCCCTTCGGAGCCCCACGGGGCCCGTCCCAAATCGAAGCTCCGATGAGCACTTTTTTTTTCTTTCTCATTATTTGCATAGATGAATGCAGACGTGAATAGTAAGTGTGTGCCGTTGGAATATATTTTCTTTGTCTCTCTCTTTTTTTTTTCGTTAATGTAGATTTTTTTTTTTTTTATCGATGTGTATCAACATAATAAGCAGTTTCTTTTTTTTTTCCTTCCTTCCTCTGATGCTTTTTTTTTTCCTCTATTTATATATTTATGTATCTTTATTTCTGTCTTTTATCTCTTCATTAGGACCGATTGCAACCGATCCTCTCTATCAAAGGAAAAGATATTACTGAAATTAACTTTTGTTTGATTTATTTATAGAGATACACCCTCTTTTTCTTTCTCAGTGTCTTGGTTCATGTCATCTACTCAGCAAACAAGTGCTTGAGATCATTAGTGTTCAAGTCAAAGAGAATCAAACAAAATGAGGTCCAATTGAAACAGTTAATAAAATCAATAATTGCAGAGAACATGATCATCGGACAGCAATGAGGAAGGGAAGAATTATTCAAATAACCTCTAAATGAAATAGTTTTGATTATCTTCGGATAGATGACGTGTGAACCAGAACCTGAATTGTGAACCATTCCTGGCTCTCATCAAAATTATTCACAAGGACCATAGAGATAATGAAACGAATTCTTGTGATAATTTTTTTTTTTTTTTATTCATGGTGCAAAGTCAATATTAAACTTATCAGAATAATTAAAACACTCTTAAAAACCTTAATTAATTTCTAGAAATGTGTTGAAATTAGTGTGTCATTCCAGATCTCGAACCATCGGTGTCGAGACGCACAGGAAGGCTAGAGGCGAGGTGAGCTTGCCGAACGGCTCTTGTTCTACTCCTCGCCTCGCCCAAGGAACACTCCAGTGCTGCATTCTTTTAAGGTCAGGTACTGTAGGTCTATTCGCTGTATTGTTAGTATTTTGTGCTATCAGCTGTGAATGTACGTGATTGTTAGTCCGTCTCTTGTAAACCGTTAGTACTTTCGTGGAACGGATATATCGTGAAACTATTATGCTAAACTGGTTTCATAGGTTTCATACTTTTTTTTTTGTTGTTGTTGTACAGCGTTTAACGTTAACTGGCAGAGCGAGATAGACGTTTGTATTTCTAGAAAGCCTTTAGTTCGTAAAGAATGGAGTATACTAATAGAATAGTATCCCATCAAACGTAACTTGATTGTATTCCGTCTCATTCACGAGCTTCATCGTTTTCTATGAAGAGAAACTACCGAGGACTGCTGCAGGGTGTAGATGACAGCCCGAGTCCACAACGTGCCCACCTGTGATATGTAGACCTGTGAAATCACCTTTGCAAGCTCATTACAACCTGTTAAAGGAAGAGTATGTCAGGATTTGAAGATGTAAGGTTAACTTAAGTAAATAGTGCATAATGAGGGAAAGCTCATTACAACCTGTTAAAGGAAGAGTGTCGGGATTTGAAGATGTAAGGTTAACTTAAGTAAATAGTGCATAATGAGGGAAGGACTAAAGGTGTTTAGAATAACCTATAATATATATGTATATCGAGGTATTGCGATGTGTGCCGGTGTTACCGGTAGTGATGTGTGAGGCCACGTGTGATGAAGTAATTTTAGTTTTGTCGTGATACCACTTCCCTTCCTTCACGGTGATCACTCGTTACTTTATATTTTGGGTTGTGCTAATCTATTCGTAGTGGTGTCTGAGGCCGCGTGTATTTTTGTTCCATTGTTTCCCCATTTCGCTCCCTTGACAGTAATTACTTTATACTCCTTAACATTAGTCAGGGTGTTTCGGACTAGATTATTAAGGTTACTAGTAGTGATGATTGTCAATGAGGCAGAGTGGCGATGAAAAGTTCCTGCTTGCCCCCATAGAATTTCGCTCTTCCCTAGAAAACCTACATTGGTGTAAGCGTTAAACTTCTTGGTACTAAAGGGACACTGCCTGACTTTGGGGGGGGGGAGGAATAGGAGTGAACGTGCTCGCCTTTTTGGTTACTTTCCCATTCTGCAGTTTTACTTTTCATGCTCTAGAAAGATTGCTTCTCCATGTGTTTTACCTTACTGTTTAACGCATTCCTCAGGCTGCCAGTCTTCCTTCACTGCGTTGCTGGATTTGAGGCACGGGAGCGGTTGGAGACATCGTGGCGCCTCATCTTGTGGAACCGTGATATCCTCCCCCCTCACCCAACAAAGGTTCAGAATGTTGGATTTCATTAGTTTCTCAGTTTCTGCTTCGTTCGAATTTTATCAGTACTTTGAATTCAATCTTAATTTTAAGCTTCGTTTTTCCTTGATGTTCAGCTCAGTTTAACGTTGAAGACTTCATTTAAAATAATTTACTTTTGGTAAGTTTGCCGTAAGTTGCGTCTTTTGTGCGTTCGTTATTATTTTCTAATACGGTGTTTTCCTAGTTGTACAGGGTTCACAAACGGATTTATATACTTCAGAACTTTATTTCCTTCAGGTTCCTGGTGAGGGTACAAGACGTGAGAACTGCTGGCTGCTGTTGAGTGGGCGATTCAGGACTGGTGACAAGAGATTGGTGCTGGTGTTCTCTGCTTCTGCACCATTTCTTCTGGAAAATCCTTCTTGTACTACCTTTCTTGTGTTGAACGTTGTGTGTCAGACTCGTGGATTGACAGTGTTGTCGGTTAATGAGCAGCAGTGTACTAAGTCCTAGACTCCCTAAATATAATTAATATACATTGTTTTTTCTTTTTTTTTTTTTAATCCTCCCCATGAAAAAAATTGCTCGATCTTGTTCTCCGGAGACTCTTTGAAGTATTTATATATATATATATATATTTTTTTTTTTCCCGTATAACGCAATTATCTAGTAAAATAAACAAACTACAACAACACAAGCAAAAACACCCTGAAGTTCGGAATCCCACATCGCTGACCGCCTGCCACTCTTTCCAAATTCACAATACACTAACTTCAAATGTTTTATTGATTAAACCGATGTCTTGTGAGGAATTCGTTTTTAATGCACATAATTACGTAAATATCATGATCTTATGTGGAAGTATGCGCAATTATTTTTTTTTTCATTCAAGTATATGTAACTATATTTTAGCTATAAATACTTTGAGCCTAACCTCACACAATGGCTGCATAAAATTCCTTATGGTGACAAGCATGTTACTCTCTTCCACAGCCTCATCACAATACTGAAGTAAAAGCTCCATGTTTTAATCACTACATGTCCCTCTACACATTACAAAACCACTTTCTCTATTTGTTGCTTCTTTATCACACTTGCAGATTACAACTTCCATTTCTTTTTGGAAATAAATAATATATATAATAAAATCAACACTATGTTCTTCATGATCAACCCTCAGTATTTGCAAGGGCAAATATGAAACACCACATTTCAACTTCCCATTTAATATACAGTATGGCATTCATTTGTCAAATCCATTATATATATATAAAAAAAATAAAATAATAATGCTGACAAATCATCCTCCAATATCTTGGATGCGAACCAGTCTTGGCTACACTCCAGCAGCCATGCTCTCCTAGGCTGAGAGGGAAGTGTGTGTGTGTGTGTGTGTGTGTGTGTGTGTGCACATTGGACACAGGCAAACCAACATGATCTATTACAGTGTGCTATGTTCAACTGAATGGACAAGCCCTGGCACCTTCTACCAATCCACTACCAGTCACATGTCCTCCCCCTATGACCACCAAGCAGGTGTTTGGTGTGTCCAGTGTGGGATGGATGGAATTTCTGCATTTAAGTTAACCAATTGATATGTAGTGGATAGGAGCTCAGCCATCAAGCTACACTCAACACACTATTGTACACAAGGAATAGCCAGAGAATAAGACACACAGAGAGATGCAAGTGATGCATAATTTTCTTTTCTTCCCTCTCAGGCACTAGGTAGTGACTATAAGGTTCTTTCCTTTGTTTCAATCAAGTGTTCAAGCATTTGTTTGACCCAAACACCGCCTGGGTGGAGACGTGGCTCTTTATACACCAACAACATACCCAGTTAATGAGCGTCACTTTCTTAATTATGGAAGTAAAGTTACCTAAATGTAATGGTTAATTCATACCGAGTGCGAGCAACTTATAATTATTTTGTCTTTGTAAGTTACCTGATATTTATAGTACACTACAGTAAGATGCTAGGGTTCCATGGTTAATGCTGAGTTAATCCTAACCAATGCTAGTTGGGAGACATCCTCAATGAGCTTGTACTTAGTGAAGTATGAATAACAATGTTTTTATATTTTTTGTGTTAGTTATCTGGTATATGTCCTTCCTTTGCCTGCCTGGGCCCAGTCTGGGGCCTCCACTCACCCCAGGCCTGACACTGCAGCCGTCTCCACCAGGCTGCCAGCAATGACTCTATGGCAGTCTTTTGATGCAGTTTATTATTAATTTGTCCCGTTTATTAATAATGGGATGCTATTCTTTATAAAAATAATAGTCTGGTGCCTGTGAGTGTCATTATGTAAGGTTAACAGGCAAGTTCTGTGTAGATTTGTAAAGTAATAAATGGACAGAATAACCTGCTTCTGATAAAAACATCACCCAAAGATTTAGAGCCTATGAGTGAGAAAAATTATAATCCAGAGAAGAAAACAAGAATTAAAAACAATTAACAACAATACTCATATTTCTAAATCACACATGAAGAAGCTAAATTTACAGCTAACTCAAATCTTATAACAACGTTATCAAAGGTTTGTAACTTGTTCTAGTTTACTGGTAAGATTGTAAGATTCCCTCACAACTCCCTAACAGTAATCAGGAATCTACCATACTTATTTTCTTAATTTCATAATTTGTATTTTCAATACAATAAACAGTGTTGGCAGTTCCACTGCCCGGGTCAGATGGCTTCCCCAGCACCAGCATGCAGGGACCACCAAAGACCGACAGAAGCAGCAGTGATCTGAGCTCTTCCACTAGTGTGAATATCACCATCAACAGAGAACATCAACTGAGGGGAACTAAACACCAGATTAATGATGTATCTTACAAAGGGTAAAAGGACTGGCGGGGGCAGTGGTGGAGGCTGAGAATTATGGCGGCAGGTCCCCGAGGAGCCCTTGCTGCTGTAGCTGGGCACGCACCAAGGCATTCTCGTTTTTCAAAGCAGCATTCTCGTTTTTCAGAACTTCCAACTCCTGCTTCAAGAGATCAAAATCCATCTCCCGGCGCTGTGATTCCTTTATCCTCTCCGTGAGCTGGTCATTGTGGCTTCTGAGTTCTGTGATGTAGTCACAGGCCTTGGCCAGGATCCCCCCTTTGCTCTGCCACCAGAAAACACACTTAGGAGATGCAGCGTCAAGAGGAATGGATATCTAACCTATGTGTTGCTTGAATGTATCATTTATAGAGCATACTTCAAAACAGTGCCAGGAAAATGCAGGTCACTTTTGATTAAGAATTGTCAAAATATTTGAAAAACATGAATATTTAACATGTGGAACATAGACAAAGCAAGACAGGGGTCTCTGGGCTGCCTTTAGAGCCCAGCAGTACTTAGTACTGTGATGCATCTCAGCCCAAGGCTCATCAAGATCAATAGGAGTACCATTCCTTAACAGTCCCCAACAGAGGACCCAGCAAACAGCAACCAATCAGCACTACATAACAGTGCAAGACGTCACCAATCAATACAACTCAATCAACTACAACTTTACATCATCCAAAAATGGCACTACTGAGGTGCCATGAGTATACAAACCAATCACATGAGAGACCTACAGCTAGTCATTACCTGTGAGTTCTTGGTGTGAGCCTCCGGGCAGTCTGGGATGATCTTGGCTAGGCGGTAGATCCAGGTGTTGATCTTGTCCCTCCGTCTCCGCTCTACCTCGTTGTGTGTCACCCTTCGCTTCTCCTCCCGCGTTGAGCTGCTCAGCCGGGGGTTCATGACACTCTCAGAGGCACGTGGGGCAAGGTTGCGTGGTGAGGTGGTGGTGAGGACATCACTGATCACATAGAACTGGCCTGTGTCATATGGGGAATGAGAGAAAGCTGTTGAATGTGATGTGTTGTTTACCAGAGTGCAGAATGCCTAAGACTTTTCATTAGTGTAGAAAGCAATGAGCCACCCAAACCAGCATGACAAGTGAAAACTACTTGTGCTTTGATAACATTCATTCTAGTTTTGGCAGAATCACTTAAAAAGGAAAATTACTGCATGAAGCTGTATTTTACAATATACCCATTCAGTCATAAGTCATTTCTTGCACACATTTCAGTATTCATACACCATCCTGTACAAAGACCCTCCCCTCTCTCTCTCTCTCTCTCTCTCTCTCTCTCTCTCTCTCTCTCTCTCTCTCTCTCTCTCTCTCTCTCTCTCACCATCGCTGGAGATGTCACCAGGTGTTATGAGCGCCAATCTGGTTTCAGGGGACTCAGCTGGGGAGCCGTTGGCCTGAGGGCTGGCCAGGAGGCTGGTGACTGTGCCTGGCACAGCCCCCTGTGGAAGGCCATCCACACCTCCATCAGGAGTGAATTGCACCACCCTGTAAGCCAGTGTACCTGGGAAAAGAGTTAAAGACTGATTATAGGAATGGAACTTCTTGTGATGAAGGTTTAACTAACTGGATGGTAAGTTTTAACATCCAAGAATAAGCATGTCATATTCACCTTCAAACCATAAGCACATTGTGTAGTACATAAAATTTGTGACTTGATAAGTAAACCAATTCCAAATTTTGAAAGCTTTGTGGCAATGATTAATTCAAACGAATATTTATGAAACCTTCTTCATTACATATTTTCTCTTTAAAATAAACAAAAGCTTCACTCAAACAACTGTTATCTTTAATCTTAATCCAATATATGATAAGAAGCAGAATCCATCACAAGTATGTTCCAAGGAAAACCTGCACCAAAGGAAGGGGACACACCTGAATTTTCTGTCTCGGTGCGCAGAGCAAACCCAGGGGCAAGGATTGGGGATGCAGAGTCCCTCACAGTTGCGTCGTCCAGGGCAAGTCGCTGGGCCAGAGACACCTTGTCGTCCTCACACTCACAATCCTTATCCCCGCTGATGGTAGAAAAGATGTATAAGAGGCCAGTCAAACTTTAGCAGGTGAGCATATCAAAATAAGTTGAGAATTAAAGGTTAGCCAAGTTTATATATTGGAGCCCACAGTAAAGCATATGAATAGTATTCTGAGAACTCAAACACCAGAGCACAACACATTCCAGCAATATTAGGCTAAGGAAAGCAGATATACACTACTTAACACTAACGACACGCCCTTCACTCCCCTGCAAGCCCCCAGAGTCGTGCTAATTGTCGTGTCAGTTTCTTGGCCACATGATAGTAAAGGGTATTTCAAAACTAAAGCTAACCACATATCTAATCCCCCTAACCAAAAGAGCAAACCGATTCCAGATCCTCTATAATTGTGGCTAACTGCTGTCCTTCATCACTCAGCCGTGCTAGTCAAATTAACTGCTTTTATTCAATCTTCCCAAAATAAAAATAAAAAAGCAGTTTGAAATTAAGTCTAACCAACCATTATAAGCTCTTGGCTGGACACGAATTCAAAATCATGTTAACTAAGCACAAGAGACCAAGTATTATTTTGATCATGGCTACTAAATAATTGAAAAAATGGCATCAAATATAATCCTTTGAAGAAAAAAAAAATAATAAAAAAATAAATAATAATAATAGTTGAACCCTTAGTTGGTTTAAACATCAGCATCCAGGAACTGGTTAGAACATGAATGGATGCAATGAACACTGACTCAACCTAAAAATTCCTCAAAAAAGAACAATATTGGTTTACACTAGTTTGTGAGAGATCCCTCAACTGCACAGGTATTTGGTTAAATCCTCAAAATTCATTATTGACACAAATGTTTTCCAAATGGGTAATGCAGAGATTCAAACATCCAAATAATGATAGCCAAGACCAGGAACAGTCATACATACATGCCATGTGTTGTAATACTGACAAGACTACATGCAATCAGGTGATCACCACACAAGGACAGGGAGAATATCTTGATGGGGAGCAAGATGACAAACAAACAAGGAAAGAACACATGGTAAAATGAGGTGGTGTCAGTAAAGGTTACCCATGCATATATCAAATTAAGGTAGATAAACTAAGGAAAATAATGAACATAAGCTTACTTAAAATACAGGTTACAACACATGGTAAAACACACATATATACACACAAAGCATGGCAGCCCCCACACACACATACCTCCCTTCCAGCAATTTATCTCACTTTCCTTTCTGCCAATCCACATCACCTCCACCATACACATCACATTATATCCACAATACAAACAGCACACAATCATAACTGCCAAGATGATAATGTCAGCTTTACTTTTGCTTGTCTAGTTAGCTAAGAAAGTGTGCAAGGGTAAAACTTTTGCTGCAGGACGTGAGGCAGTACATCGAAAACAACCTCTTAGTGATAAATTTTATAAGCTTTTTGATATAAATTTATACCTTTCAGAGATTAATTCTAACAATCTTCAAAACAACCTCTTAGTGATAAATTTTATAAGCTTTCTGATATAAATTTATACCATTCAGTGATTGACAATCTTCAAAACAACCTCTTAGTGGTAAATTTTATAAACTTTCAAATATAAATTTCTACCTTTCAGTGATTAATCTTAACCTTTCCAAGTGATAAATGTTTGCAAGCTTCCAAGTGTTCAGGACAATTAATTTATTTTAGCTTCCAGGGACAAATTTTTATAAACATTCAATAATAGATAGATTTTTCAGGGATTCACAGTGATACATTTCCAAGTTCAGTAAGGTTAAGTTACACAAATTTATAGTGATGCCACACACTAAGTTAGCATAATGAGTTAGGATTTGTTACCTCAATATTGCACAAAGTTAAGCAGTGAAGATAAGTTTCTACCTCTAATTTTTACATGAAACCTCTTTACTAATACATTCTGCTGTAGGTTTAGTGGGCCACACAACTTCACATTTAAACTAACTGGTCTTTGGCTGTTTGGCCTTATCGGAACCTGTAGTTAGTCGGTATATGATGCAATTACATTATGGCAAGAACTCTGTAAATGTTAGCTTATTAAGCAGTTAAGTTACACAAGGTTATATCAATACCATACACTAAGTTGGCATAGTGAGTTAGGATTGATTACTGAAGGTTGCAACAAAATGAACCAGTGCAGATTAGTTTCTTTACCTCTAATATTTACACAAAACCTTTTTTTTCTGACAGATTCCTAAGCAGGTTGGGTCGACTACACAGCTTAACGTATAAACTAGCTGGTCTTGGACTGTGTTTGGCTTTATCAGATCCTGCAGTGAGATGGAACATGATGTGATTACATTACGCAGGTCAGGCTACACATAGTTACAGTCATACCAAACACTGTTACCACAGCAAGTTAGGACTGGTTACCTTCAAGGTTGCAACAAAATTAAGTGGTGGAAAAGCATAGTTTCTCTAACCGTCTGTATTTTTAACATCAAACTTTTTTTCCAGCAGTTTCCAATGCAGGGGAGGTGAAATATGTGACTCAAGATTCAAACTAACTGATCCTTGGGCAAGTCTGGTGTTATCAGAACCTGCAGTTAGTCAAAATATGAGACCGTTAAACAAAGTTAGGGCAGCAAGTTTTGAATGTCAGATAATCAAGCAGGAATATAAGAAGGCAGTGTTGGGAAAATAAACTAGTTCTCCAAGGCCAAAGCTGAACCATTGAGAAAACAGTGAGAGTTATGATATAGTAAATACAACCATGATTATAATTACTATGAGGTTGTGGGTGACTAAATAAATACCATAGACGAATCAGACCAAGAATAAAGATAACATACACGAAATAAACATCACAGACCACAACATACCCTCTCGTACACACATACACACAAACAAACACACACTCATACTTGCCCTTACACCCAAACACCCACATCTCCCTGGGCACCCACCTGCTGTCGAGGGCTGTCTCTATCATGTCCATGGAGGAGGAGGTCATGTGAGCCACGGGCAGGTCATGTGAGAAGGCGTGAGGTCATGTGAGGAGAACGAGCTTAGGATACACTCATCACTAGCACCACACCCTCACCACAGCCTCACCACATCCCCAGGCTCATCACTCAGCACGGGGAATGGGTCTGGAAATACAGTGAGGCTTGGGGAATGAGCAGGTGATGTCGTTTTCCAGTAATGCGGGTTAAAAATGACAACAATTAGGAAGACTTCTGATGGCGTCCCACCCTCGCCTCGGCAAGCTTTGGGTCTCAGTCTCAGATTTTTATTTTTTTTGGGGCCCAAATGTCTCGTAAATGTGAAGAATGAAATGTTGTATTAAATTTTCTTAGCAGATAACATTTCTCAATTTCTTTACAAGTTAGAGAAAACTTCGGAGTGGTGAATTTCAAGGGGTAACTAAAGCGCTTGAGTTTCACCATTAAATTTGGTATGTAAACAGTGATGTATTCAAGGTATTGCATAATAATCTGTAACTTTCTTATATGTTAGTATGTTTGAACTGAAAATCCACGTAAGGAAAAAAATAATGAACAAAGGGATTAAAATTTGTAGATGTGATTGTAAACATTATTCTACAAACTATTCTGCTATAAACTGGAACCTTCTCATATGAAACAAACTTTCCACTGAAAATTTTAAAGAAAAAAATAATTTGCACAGAAATTTAATAAAACTGAGGTGGTGTACAGCTACCTATCAACCTACAACACACGCCCTTTATCTGTTATCTACTTATTGAGGTCAGCGTTTCCTATGAAGGGATACATCTAATTTTATAATGAGTTTTACAGACTTATATTGCACGATAAACCTCATATTAAAAGGACAACAAAGCCCATACTGTAGTTGCGTAAATGAATCAGTAGACACGGGACAGATGGCGCACAATACAATTATGGAATTCAAGGTTGGCTCCCAGTTAGTCATCTCTCTCTCTCTCTCTCTCTCTCTCTCTCTCTCTCTCTCTCTCTCTCTCTCTCTCTCTCTCTCTCTCTCTCTCTCAAGTTTTAATATCTTCCACTTACCTCTTTCTCAACCACGTCCAAGCTTACCAACAGTGTTAAGTGTTGTCTGTAAGTGGGGACTGTTGGGAAAGGGTTTCAGTCACAAGAAAGGAAGAATGACAGAAAAGAGATGACTTATAGCAATCTTCCTGTGTTTTTCCATGGTCAATCTATTATTATTTCTTCATACATTATTGCCTTGCCATACCGTGCCTATTCCAATTTTTCTTTTTCCTCTTTTCAATTTTTATCCTTCACTCCATACACTTCCTCTCTTTTTCTCTTTATTTCTACCCCTCTCCTCTACCTTCATTTTTAGCATACAAATCCTAAGGAGACTACAATATTATTTCTATCATCAAAATATTTCCTTTATCTTTTTGTTTTCTCTCTCGTTCACCAACATCTTAACATTTTTTTTATCCCTGCAGTCTTCTTTCACTCCCGTAATCCTGAGTGACTAATTTTTAAATACCTTCTGGGTTTCTAATGCTTTTTTTACTTTGCTTCTAAATTAATAATTATCTCTACTTAATCACTACTGGCCTCTCTCCTATCCTTGGCACTTCTTTTGGATAAGATAACCACATAAGGTTTAGTATAATGTAGTAGACTTCATGTTCAAACACAAATTTAGTGCTTAGTACAATTCGCCTCTCACAAAACTCAAATATATATGCTAAATCTAGCCTTATTGTCATATAGTAAACACCCCTAGAGATCAAAATGCATTAGATTTTTAACGCAACAAATACTCTAGTTGATCAATCGAGTCAAGAGGAGATAACACACACTACAGATAAGACAGCAACGTCGCCGTACAAGTAATCGCAGCCACCTGTTGTCTGTCACTCCTTCCTTACAGCCAAAGTCATCACATCAAACGCCATGTTGCTCACTGTCATTCTGCCGCCACAGATTGACTCAAGATAATTCCACGCCTCATTTATATCGAAGCTCATGGGTCCTTCACTTCCCTAGCAGCCCGCACAGCTACAGCTATCAATAGAGTGCGCGTGAAGTTTGCCACTTACTAACGTGCAATCTTTATTAATACATAAATAAGCTTGCGACACTTTCTCGTGTCCACGTGAACGAGCAGCATGGAAGAGACGGATGAGCACTCCCCTAAACTTACGTGCATCCAGCGGGTTAGCTATGCTGTGGTCAACACTTTAGAGAGCTTCTTTTATAGGTAAGTCTCCTAAAAATAATCAAGTGCATTAGTTCATGAAGACTTGGGATAAAGTATTTTAAGCCAAATGTGATCATTTATGTAGTTTTAATGATGAACAACACTCACTATCATAAAAATTACCCACACATGCAGAAAAACAAAACAAAAACAGTTACGCTCACATTCACAAGCTAGCTCTGTGTGTACCTGTTTCTTAGATGTACAGACAGAAGAGGGACACAAAGAAACGTCAGAAATTAACTCTTGTGATGTGTCGGGAGGCTTTTTCGCTCTTGAACTGTACTTGACAGGAATTTCGCTCTTGAACTGTACTTGACAGGAAAGTTTGATAGATAAATGAATAATTTCTTGAGGGTACTGATATCCTGGAGCTGTTCTACTGAAGCGAACGTCTTTTTATTTTCTCGCGAAATTTTCTGTCTATGAAATAAGAGCAAGTGTATGGTTGTCGCCAGTGCCACGTCGAGCTTGCAGTGAAGAAGTGATTGCTAACCAGTGTGATGTTGCTAGTCTTAGTGCGGTGAAAATGTACATACCTAAGATGCAAAACTATGCTGCTGCTTGATGCTCTCATTTACTGACTGCCTGCGCATTCCCTAAGACTTAGTAATTAGGTTGTTAGTGCTGAGTCATTAGGGAGCTTTAAAAGATGATTGAGCAAATTTATGGAAATAGATAGGCATGTTTCTTACAGGGACTGCTATATGTAAGTTTGATGGCTTCTTTCAGCTTTCCTTATGCCCTTATGTGTACTAAAGCGGTAGGTACAACTCCATACACAGGTGAACCCTGCCCTATACTCCTCAGGTATGGACACAGCGTGGCCTCGCACCCCGGCCGCTACATCGCTGTCATCCTCCTCCTGACGGGGCTCAGCTGCCTCGGGTTCCTCAACTTCAAAATCGAGGGCCGCTCAGAGAAGCTATGGATTCCACAGGTCAGTACAGTGTCCACGGTCTAGCGTCGTTCGACATTTGTAATCCAACCAATCAATCAACAGTCATCTTCTTCCTCACCTCCATAAACAGAAGCAAGAAATTATGTTATTCACTTTATTTACTTTCTTTTTCATACTGGAGAGGATCAGCTGTGACCTTGCTGTGTTGTGACTTTCGAAATACAGTCTACTCTTTTTACCCGACCATCTGAGAGAAGGAAATAAGCCTCATGGAATAAGCACAGCTGTTATCAAGCGTGTCTTCCAAACAGTGAACATGACAGCACTCTCTTATAAAATTTGCCAGTCATATACTGCGTCTCATATGTGCAATTAAACATCAGCCTAACTCCAGATTAGGCTGCCACCCCCGCCACGCAAGTAGTAGCAGCTGACAGGCATTGACGTTGCCAAGGCTGACCGATAACATGATGGTGACCTCTTACACACCTGGGTTTGGAGCCTTCAGCACTGATAATATTAAGATATAAAGTAGTGATCGTGGTCATGGTGACGCGACCATCACTAAAGGCGCCGTCAAGCATTTTTAAACTTTCTGAAAATCGATAATTTCTTTAGGGCGCCTCGTCTCCACTTTCGTCGACAGTAAACAAACTTGGCTGCTCTGACTCACAGACAAGTATCTAATCGCTGCGCTGCTTTATTACAAGTTTTGTAAATCGTGAACGAGCTAGACATGGTATCCAGCGTGCATGAGTAGAGAAATAGACATCTTCCAAAAGCGTAAACATCTGTCGAATCATGCGACCCACGTCTTGATATCATATATCCACAAATTAAGTGTAACGTGAAATTAAGCGATTTTGGATTTTTTTTCTTTTTTTCAAAAACAATAATGTTTACTTAGCATATCTTTATATTATAAACAACAAAAGTTGACGATAAGCCTCCTCCGTTAAGACGATCACTTCCGTTTGACGATGCAGACGCAAAAAGAAAACAAAACGAGGTAAAAGTTGACGAAAACGAGTTGAAAAAAAAAAAAAAACGGAAAATGTGCTAGTGACGGCGCCTTGGCTGGGCCTTTGCTAAGAGCGGATTCTGGAAATGCTTCTCACCCATTATAATAAATCCATCCGGAGGAAACTAAAAATTGTTATAAATATGAAAATTTTTCTCACATTTCTTTCGATTTACCCGCGATCATCACTAGACCATGATAAAGCGAGGTACAGCGTATAGTGATGCAGCCACCTGTTACTGAGAATGACTCTGCTTTATACCCTCATGCTATTCATCTTCGATCTTTAGTTCTGTAAAGTCTCAGAGTGAAATACCTCATCGAGTCTGGGACACTAGCATCACCACGAGCGATCGTCCTCTAATCCCACGAAAGTTTGCGTGGGTGTCATATACAAAAGCTCTAAGTGAGATAACATATCAAGTAAATTCCACTATTCAGGGACACTCTTTGCTGCTAACCATCACCCACTTCCTTATCTAGTGTTGCGGTACATGTTTTTAGTAGAGTGGGACCAAAAGAACAAGGACTGGAGAGAAATCGTGGGATGTAATATGACGAAACAAGCAGTGATCTCAACTGCTAGGCCTTGGTAACTGATAAGGGAGTTGGGTCCGTGACAGAGTAGAACTGGCGTCCCTGAAAAATAAAGATAAGGGTCAGAACTTCAGAAGTACTAATATAACAGGTTTAATGTGGATTGAATGAAAAGAAGAAGAACAAGAAGAACAAGAAGAACAAGAAGATGAAGATGAAGATGATGATGATGATGATGATGATGAAGAAATGTAGTGATAGACGACTGGAATAAACTCAATTTATCAATTTGTTTAAGCAGTCAATAAGGAACTTCATTAGATATAAAAGTATTACTTCGCTGACAGATAAGATTAGACCTATAAATAACGTAAGCTGGTCATAAGTATTTAAGGAATGCACAAAAACTATGATATTTCTTTTTTTTTTAATTCCCTACAGTACAGGCAGCGCCACCTGACCCTGTTGCTACAAGTCAATCAACCCTTACACTGGCAGACAAATTCTTCCCATAATCACTTCCAACGTTTCAGACACCTAATTTTTATGTCACAGTACGAGTATTTTAGGCCGTTCTGTAGTCTGGAGAAGAAAAAATTACCTTCCTACTTTGTTTTATGTGCATACGTGTTTCCAAACCAACAATTCTTTGCAATGCTTTGAATGCTAAAAGATAGGAATAGCTGCGAGAGAGTTAATATTGCTGTATCGGCTTTTGTTTTCTCACGTAACAGAATTCAGACTACGTGAAGACTCTGGAGTGGCAGAAGGAAAGCTTCCCTGAAGGCCAGCGCGTGGAGATGATCCTATACTCAGCAGAGAACGTCCTCACTGCTGACTACGTGAGGGAGGTGAGACGAAAGGCCCGTATTTAGAAACGCTTCGCTTTCTCACCACTACTTATTTCAAAGGCCACAGAGATGACAAGCTGGCTTCTCAAGAGTGTTTCTCCTATGAACAATATTCTAGGAGACTTGTTAAGCTGTCACTAGAACTGTATAAATATTCTTAAAAACCCGTGCAACTTCAACTATAGTGCTTTTCAAAGTATTGGAGGTGTGGTGCAGAAGTATTTCAGAATATGGTTCAAACGGCAGCAATTTGAGAACGACCCCCCCCTCTCTCTCTCTCTCTCTCTCTCTCTCTCTCTCTCTCTCTCTCTCTCTCTCTCTCTCTTAAACTGATCAGCTGTTATCTTTATATCTTTTGAGCCAGTTATGTTCAGATGTCTCCTTTAAATTACATTCTTTTCAGTTGCTAATCTAAGGTGTTCGAAGGTAAAGTTTAATGGTTTATTTACTTATTATTATTATTATTGTTATTTATTATTTATTTATTATTTATTTTCATTGGAAAAAAATATCACCGGAATAACTTCCTCTTCAAAATCAACTCCATTTTCGGCCAATATTGCCTCCGCACAGGTCGATTATAACTATGTCTCGTTTATTCCCTAACTGTATTTATCTTTAGTTTTTATGTAGCTTATAGTGGACTCTTTTTTTTTTTATTAATATTTATGCAGATATATATATATATATATATATATATATATATATATATATATATATATATATATATATATATATATATATATATATATATATATATATATATATATATATATATATATATATATATATATATATATATATATATATATATATATATATATATATATATATATATATATATATATATATATATATATATATATATATATATATATATATATATATATATATATATATGGTCGGTGGAAACAATAGCCTTCAATCCTTCTTTTTTTTTCTTTTCTTTTTATTTATTTATTTATTTTTATTATTATTATTTTTTTCCAGATGTACCGAATACACAACATGGTGGCCTCCATTCAGATCACAAACAGCAAGGGTCAACGCTTCAACCAAAGTGACCTCTGTGCCAGGTAGTGTGGCGCAATGCAATACCAAAAAAAAAAAAAAAAACGCGGCATGGGATTAGGGAAGAAACCTTAGCTTACTAATTATGAGTCATGAATTTTCTTAATCGTGACTACACAATGAAGGGATCTGCTGTGAATATAATAGACTGAATTCATCTAATCTCCATTGGTGCCTCTAGGAAGCTACATATGCACCTTCTAGTGGAAAAGTACAATAATAATAATAATTCAGGCTAAACTATTGCTTACCTGCTCACCTTCCTTCCAGGGTGCCGGCACTCGGAGGCAAGCAGAGGGAGGAACTGCTCAAGCTGAAGGCACAACTGTTCCCAGGCCGGCAGCTGGACTTTGAAGTAGACTGGTCCCTCATGGTGGATAAGGGGATATACTACAAGTTTTACAGCAGCATGCCCACCGCTTGTATTGATATTAGCATACTGGAGATGTGGGGGTACTCCAACGCTACGGTCTTCGCCACTCTCACCGACCAGGACGTGATTAACGCCATCAATACCATCAAGTTAAGGTATTGTACATGGAGGCGTGAACTTGAATTGCGCGTGTAAACAATGATAGCTGACTCGCTCCTGCTCCTCTCTCCTCTGATGTCACTTGGTGGATTATATTATCTTCATGATTTTAGTGATTATCAAAAGCTATTAAAGGTAATTACTACGTAGGTTCTTCATGATTCATTACAAGATAAAGGAAATAAATTATTATATACATAGTTAAATGATGTCATTGAACTACTGTCAGGAACGCAGCTGAATAATTGTGGTGAGATGCTCAGATAACGAGAGAGAGAGAGAGAGAGAGAGAGAGAGAGAGAGAGAGAGAGAGAGAGAGCTAAAGCCTAGCCATCCATAACTAGAGTGCTACTTTCCTTGCAGCGCCACCTTCTCCTACCCGATGGATTTCAAGGACCTTCTGGGAGAAGTGACATACAACTCCTCAGGCCAAGTGGTAGCGGCGCGCACGGCCCTCACACACATGGTGATGCAGGTGACCAGGGCCCGCATCGAAGGAGATGTCACCAACCAAGCAGGACTGGGTGAAGCGGTAAGAGGTGTGAAATAATAATCATCACGGCAGAATAAAGGACTTTCTTAACCTCCTCATTCCTTAGCTGCCTATCAGTTCCACGCCAGCCTTGCGAAAGTCCTTATAACTCCATCGACTTTTCAGTCTGTCCTACTTTCTACATTTTAAAACTAGTGATTGATGTAAGTATATATAATTTCAATTGTAGGTTATACAGTATTACGAGACAGGACGTAGTGACCCTCAGTCTTATGAATTTAGAACACCCACACACACACACACACACACTAGGGAGACGAAGAGCAGCATGTATAATTGTGTTCCTGAACTGAGATATTTCTTTTGTCGCTCTCAGGTGGACCCGGAACTCTTTGCATGGGAAGGGGAGTACCTGAAGTTCCTGGGGGATGTCAGTGTCACTGATGGTCTTGAGTTCTACTACCAGGCCAAACGAAGGTAAGAAAAGTCCAGCAGCTTGTGTGAGCACATTCTGTTTCCAATAAATATTGAAGCTGCCATTCAGTTATTTTGTATTCTTTATCAGTGTCCAAACATATTCTGCGAATTTTCATCAGATTGTTTTGACCTTAGTTTATTTATTAAGTTTCAAAGAGTTTCAATATTCATTTGTGTTTTATCTTCAGCTTTAGTGAAATCAGTGAAAGTACAATTTTCGGGGACGTGTTTTATCTCGCCTTGGGGAATGCCATCCTCTTCATCTATGTCCAGCTCATGCTTGGGAAATTCAACATGGTGGAGAACAGGGTGAGCTTTGAGAACTTGATGCTTAGTATTGGAAAACATGATCTAGAATACATTTTTCATAAACGCTACATTTATTAAGTCAATTCAGTCTACATTCAAGTGTTCTTTCTACTGTATGACACAAGTGTTTCTACTTTATGTATATATAGGTCTACAATGAAGTCTTCCTGCTTTGTAATGTTCTTTTGGATGATCTAATTATGTACTAAATATTGGTGCCTGCAGCCTATCTTGTCTATCTTGGGGATGCTAACAACCTACCTGGCAGTGATTATGGCATATGGCCTGTGCTCTGCCGTGGGTCTCCTGTATGGACCAGTCCACAACATTCTCCCCCTGCTCATGATTGGCCTTGGGGTGGACGACATGTTTGTCATTGTTCAGTGCTGGCAGAACCTTGACCACCAGGTGGGTGCAGCCACCATTCCAGAAGGAAGCAAGATTTTGTCAGAGAAACTGATATCATACTAATTTTTACTTCAATATTCAAGCAGTGTCCATTGTGTGAAAAAAAAAGAAAAAAAAATTGGTAGTTATATCCAAACACCTTGTAGTTATGTCATTTTTGTAGTCAACTTACCCTGGAGTTAACCCCAAATTATCAGAGGTGCAGATGCTGGTAAATATCAAAGGGACTCTATCTGATGAGACAGGTAAGAATTGCCACTGTTGAACTGGCAAGTATCTTGATATTTACAGAAATGCTTTTGTCTCTAACATGTACTGCTTTCAACAGGAACGTCAGCTGAACCTACGTAAGAGGATGGGACAAGCCTTGCGCCACGCTGGGGTTGCCATCACTGTCACGTCTATGACTGATTGTGGAGCTTTCCTCATCGGTGCCACCACTGTAATTATCTTTGAATTACACCACTGAATTGCAGAATATTACAATGAACATGACATTTATACCAAGTAGTCGATTTCATTGTGTTTTGTTGCATCCCTCTTCAGGTGTTGCCGGCCCTCAGGTCTTTCTGTATCTATGCTGCCGTTGGGGTGTTGACCTTATATGCCTTCCAGGCAACCTTCTTTGTGGCCTGGTTCACATATGATCAAAGGCGAGTGGAAGGTGAGAACTGAAGGCTTTTCATCTGCAAAACCACTTTCTAGGAATGTGAGGGAATAGACACAAAATTGTACCCATAAATGTTAAACTAACCAGTTTTCATGCAGTTATTTTCTTGCTTGATGCATTGCCATCAAGTAACACAGACATCAGTTGTTATATATATATTTTGTATGTTTTAAGATGACTAAACTCTGGCACAGAAAAGCGAAATGGGCTGTTTTGGTGCTACAAACACAAAGACTGGGAGCCAAATAAATGCTCTCAGGTGGATCTGGCTTCCCAATTCTTTGACAAGGTGTACGCCAAAGTGTTGCTTCTCAAACCCACCAAGGTGAGGCAGGGTGCAGTAAGGCAATGGACTGGGTCAGCTGAAGTTTCTAGTCTGTATGAAGAATATTAAAGAAATTCAGTGCCTTAGAATATAAGAAAACCCACATGTGTCCTGAAAACACATTAGCTATTTGTAAAGTGAGTGTCTGCATAGTAATATATCTCAGTTACTTTTGATGTTACTTATGATCCATATGGCATGTCAATTTTTCTTGATGTAGCCTACATGTTTAAAGTTGTGTTTAATCCATGGCAAGTTCCGCCTCTTTTGTACAGGTGTTGGTGTTCCTGGTGACAGCTGGACTGCTTGTTGTCAGCATCTGGGGTGTGATGCATCTTAGGCAGTACTTCAACCCAGTCCTGTTCATCCCTCACTCGTCCTATCTCTTCCAGTTCCTGTCAAAGCTCATGCACTTTTATCCAGAAGCAGGTACAGTAGAGTGCATGAAAAAATGAAATAAAGCATTTTTATTGGTATAGTACACATATCACAAGCATTATTGAAAATTTAACTTAATCTCAAACTTTGTCACCAACGAATTCCATTAAATTTGTGAGACATTTTTATATTTGAATGAAAATAAACTAATACTACATTTTGCCAAAAGATGTTATAGTTGAGATGAGCACTTTAGTTTCTGAATAGTGTGATGAGAATCCTTCAGTTAACAAACTTTTTTCCGTCTTACTTCAGGAGAGAGAGGCACAGTTTACTTCGGTGAACTGAATTACCCACAGGAGCTGTACAAGATTGGAGCACTGGGGGAGGCATTAGAGAAGAGTAAGGGTGTGGCATCAGTGACCTCCTGGTATGATCTGATGGTTGACTACACCAGGAAGGACATAGGAGAGGGTGTGTGGCTCTGATTTGTTTTGTTCAGACACTCCATGGGCACTTTGCTGAAGCTATGAGGGTTTTCACTTACACCACTCTAAGTTTTGTGATGTCTGTACCTTTGTGGGCTGAAAGTTCGACTATAGTACTTATCATAATTGCCTGAGAGGTTTTTGGATGGAATTTTTATAGTGTTATGAATCCTTCGCATATAACATGGACATGGATATCCTTTGATTCATTATTCAAGTTTCGCTGTAATACATAAATACATATATGATGTTTGGTAGTGTTGAATTATATTGTACATAAAATATTCAGCTATGTAAGTGTTTCCATTTACAAAAAAATTTAGAATAGAGCAACTTTGTTTCATGTTGTAGAATCAGGATTTGTTTAGCTTGAAGAATGGATTTACTCATAATAGTTATTAGATATGAGTGTAATGAATGTTTTTGACTCAATATGGAAATATTTTCAGATATAAGAGGAAAGGAGTTAAATGAAACATTCTTCCAAGAAATCCTGTCCTCCTTCCTGTTCTCTCCTTCTGGCACTCGCTTCCAGTCGTACTTCCACTTTGAAGGAAATCTTACCATAGCCGAGCCAACACCCAGAGTCACAGTCAGTTCTGAGCTCCAGTAACAACTGTGTTCTTGAATTGTTGTATGCATATGGGATGGTGTGGCAGGAATAAATTTCATATGGTGCAGATGGATAACTGAAAGCCTATCATCTCATGCTTACTCTTTTGACAGGCTTGCAAGTTTGATTATCAACACAAGACTATAGAAGGAAGAAATGAACAAATAGCAGCCATGGATGAAGTGAAGCAACTGGTCAGTGAGGCTCAGTTTTCAGGTAAAAATAACTACAAAATGGTCACAAAAATTCAGTTAGATAATTTTAGAGTACTCATAATTATATAATTATGTCAAGCACTTTGTATACAAGGTGCTTGATACATCTCCATCAAAAAAAAAAATGTCATGAACAAAACTTAAACATTTTCCTGTTTTAAACATATTATAGCTTACAACTTTTATCTCATTGACTCCTCTTATGTCAGTTATTAAATTCTAAACTATCCCATACTGTCACTGTTAAATATGTTGCTGTGAGAATCTTGCAATGTCACCAGTTACTCTGTTGAAGTGCCACTCATATCCTTCACAGACATGGCAGCAGCAACATCCTTCATATACTCCAGCTGGGAGACCAACAAGGTGATAATGGAAGAATTAATGAGGAATCTATGCCTGGCAATGGTTGCTGTATTCATCATGACCCTCTTCCTGCTGGCAAATCTTGTGGCTTCACTCTTTGTGCTGATTTGTGTCATCCTCACCCTTGTAAGTTGTGTTTGCTGTACAAGACACTTTCATGATGTAAATGTAACGTAAGTGTTACTAATCTGTGCCGTGGTGTGCCTCCCTCAGATAAATGTAATGGCCCTGATGACATGGTGGGGCCTGACCATTGACATCATTACCTGCATCAATCTGGTGCTCAGTATTGGTCTCTGTGTTGATTATTCTGCCCACATTGCCCTCCACTTCATGCAGGTAAGTGGCTCGTTGTATCCATCAGTGTTTTCAGTTTAATACAAACTACTAAGGGAACATTTCATTGTGTGACATCAGTTAAAACTGGAAGTTGTTTTCCTGAGCAATAATTTTCTCTCTCACTCTAAATTCATGGTGATAAACTGTGGATATCTCCTCAAATTTATAACAAAGTAGATGTCATATGTTTTTCTCTACAGGTGAAGGGCTCAAGAAATGAGAGGGCAAGGTGTGCTCTCAGCGAGATGGGGCCACCTGTCATTAATGGTGCTTTCTCTACCTTCCTCTCCTTCGTCCTGTTGGCTAACTCAGATTCTCATGTGTTCCTTTCCTTCTTCAAAGTGAGTTGCACCCATTGGGATGCATTGTGTGAGCAGAGCATTAGATGGTATTGCAAATATGAGTAAGATTAATTTTATTTACTTTGGATATCAACCTGATATATAAAAGAATCACTTACTGCTCATGCCATCTTACTTTATGCCGTCTCCAGATCTTCTTGGGGGTGTTCATCTATGGAGTCTTCCACGGACTTGTATTCTTGCCAGTGCTGCTCAGTGTGCTGGGTCCTGCACCTTACCTCAAGCCCCACCACCTGCCAGGAAGAGACCAGGATGAGGTGCAGGTCAGATCCTTAAGGGATAGGATGAAACCACAACCTCTGGAACAAGTAGAAGGCAGTTAGGGGCACTTTTATACAATATTACGATTAGATTTTATACAATATTGAGATTAGATTTTATCATGTAATATTTATAAGGAATTTTAGAATGCTGCACAAAATTTCTATCTTGTTCATAATGTACATAGTGATCTACAGTTTGGGAAGACAATTTTGATGATTTTGTGAAGGTATTATGTAGGCCTGGTGGAAAAGCTCCTATTGCAAACAGCTCCATGTATACTCAGGGTACAGAAACTGAATCTGTCCAGCTGAGGCAAGTGATAATTTGGTTTTATCACACCACCTTTGACAAAATGTTTTAAGATACATGAATAGGGAGGATGGATGTGCTGGATTGAAAGGAATGTTTTAGTGAAGTTGGAGATGAAAATTTATATTCAATTGGTGACCTGCTTGATAGAACAATCACTTGATGGCTTGATGGAGCTCAAGGAAATAAGAGTAAACTTATGAATAAATTCACTATGAAATGTCTATATTGGTAGCTGAGCCATTGTATAAATAGAAATACATGGGGATATTCAGTATGTATATTTCAAATTGAATAATTTATTTATTTATATAAGTAACAAATATATAAAAATAATTAGAGCTGAATATCATATACTCCCATCACCAGTATTATTTATACTTATCATTATTACATTTTTTGTATTTTCAACAATGTAGAGCAACGGAGCCAACAAGACAACACCAATGCACCTTAGAACCAAAAAATAAATTGGAGACACGAACACTGACAGAAAGGGAAATACTTGCGAAAATAAATATTCTGAATTATCAAACAAAACAGATACGATAGATGCACTATGAAGACATAATAGACAGACAGGAACACTCATATAAATATCATTACATCACAGATATCTTCTTTGAGATAAGGTAGATTTTAAATGAGTTTACAACACTTAAATAATGAGATTACATTTTTGTTTGAGAAACGTCCATGCTTAAAAGAACTGCATACCTTATGAAATATATGTGTACAACTGGAATGTCTTGAGTAACTTCCTCATCACACATTTCAATAACCTCCCAACTTGGTGTTTTTGTCACTTCAATAGCATTACACCAACAACTGTGATATAAGGCAAGTATGGTCGAGAACTGGGAAAATATTCAACAAGGCACTTTCTTCCCTTCCCTTCATACTGCATCTTGTTTCATGAACTCTAAAATGCATGATTAACAGAATTTAGCAGTCATTACACAGGAAGACCTTACAACAAACATTTCACATCCTGATTAAGTATAATTTATGAGAATCTGATCCTTTATACTTCAGTCACCATCACTGCACACAGCCTTAGTGATCTGAATAATCATTAATTCTCTGCAAACACCACATGTCCTGGACAACCTGAATAATCTCTTCCCTTCCTGCAAACACCACAGATTTTCTATCATGCCTGATTCACAACAATGTCAATAACTAGGCTGCTACTGCTTGTGAATGATGAGATCCCAGGTGTCTCTCCATGCAAGACTCATCACCTCGTTGGCTGTCAGGTCACGGGTGCCATACGTAACAGGGGAGAAGAACCAAAATACATACAAAATAGAGGCCGCCCACAACCCAACCCCTGTCAGGTAGGCTCGGGCCAAGCGTGGTGCCCGGAGGTACTCTGAGAGGAGATAGTGGCCGTGTTCCACCATGGCTGCCAGAAGACATATCTGCCAAGATTGAAGTTGAGATAGACAAACATTACCCACTCACTCAATACTATTACTTATATCACCATATTCCACCTAGTTTGCTGGATCTGTAGTCTGACGATCTGCCAAAATAGACATTAACCATTCACATGACACTATTACCTTTCTCACCTATTCTGCTTAATTTGATAAGTTTCTAGTCAACAATTAGCACAGATGACTCAGGTGGTAGCACATCTGACATCCATCTATCTATATATCAGGACAGCAATCCTACACAGGTTGGCTAAGACAAAAGCACCACACACACACACACACACACACACACACACACACGCACACATTCACAGTTCACACTCTCAGCCCATGGTAGACATCTGACCACAATACAGAAATTCGTAAGGTCAAGTCCCCAGCCTGTTATAACCTTACCTTGAACACATAGGCAGGCATGTAGTGGTGTAGGAAAAGTGTTCTGTCCACCAGGAAGTATGGGAAGTAGTGGACAGCATAACCAATACCCAGGATCTATAAAAATTAAATACCATCAGAATTCCTCTGCAACTCTGATCCAAAATACACATGTACCATCTACCTAACCTCTGAGTACAAAGGCTTCTATTTCTAACTATGGAATCAATAGCCCTGCAAAGCCTCACCTCTCCTACAGTGCAGAACTTATTCCATGCTGACTCTGGGAGATCATAGCATGATCTCTGTCGCCGCAGGAGGTAGACCACAAAGAGAGCCACATAGCCCAGCAAGGCCACGGTGCCAGACAACCAGACCACAATGTTACCAAGGAAGTGAACTTGAGCCTGTCAGGGCAAATAGAAAATATTAGAACAATATACACCATGCACATTACATACATCTTTCATGAGTGAATGAGAAAAGGAAACAAAAAATTACAAGAAACCTCACTCATTTATAACACAGTAAAGACAAGAAAAGTTTCAAAGAATTAGGCCAATCTACAATGTATATTATGAAAGCCCAGTGCCAAAGATCAGTTCTGCTTTCCTAAACTGTGTGTGAAAACTTACATTACTGTTTGCTGAGATCCAGTAGGCAACTCCTCGCTTCAGGAAGAGCCAGTCGAGGGGCTCTGAGGCATACATGTGTCCCGCAACATTCTCCTGGTTGTTGAACAGCATCTTGTACTGCAACTCATACAGTTTGCTCCAATAGGTGAGGTTCCTTCGCTCCAGTGGGATCATCTCTGATCGCAGCAGGTCTTTCTCTCGCTCTTTCTTGTCTTCAGCTGGTCAAGAAAGATTGACATGTTAGTCACTTTACACCTTGTCTCTGAACTCAATGTAAATATGCAAATAATCTTTTGATCTTGCATATCATGACTATTTGTAAGGCTGCTGAGCAATTACTTTGTCATTTATATAAATAAATGTATATTCAGTGTTGCAGAGCAATCTGTGCTCACCTGATATTACAATTTCTGCACTTATGGAATGACCAGCCAAATGAACAAATCTTATTCCAAATATAGATACAAAACACAGGAAAAGTAAAATGAGACTGAACACAACTTATGACCGGTTTACAAACTCCTTACTTTTGCCATAGCGGTGTTCCTCCACATTCCAGATAGTGTCCTCCTGGTCAATAATCTTGTCTGTCACTATTTCATGCTGCCGGAAGCCCCAGTCTGGCAGCTGCCGCCCAGAGAACTTCAGGGCTTGACTAGAGTTGACATGAATCAAGCGAATCTGGAAAGTAAGGCCTACTGTTTAGAAGCTTCTTTATTCTTGGAACTGATTCATTAAACACAAATTTTTATTCTACTGATGACAGATAACAAACTACGGTCATTACAACAATGAAAGTTACAACTAAAAGTAATTATCATATTTACACATAAACCAACACAAATATTCACTCAGGGAACAGGCAATATGGCTTGCATCTCAACCATACAGGTTTTCTAACATAATTAACAATATCGAAACATGAGGCTCATCAACACACGCCTCACCTGGCTCTCCACTGCATGCCAGTTGCCTTCTGTAGCATCTGCATTGAGCAGATCAACATACCAAAAGGTCTGGGCCGGCATTGATACATTATAATCAATGTATGCAGCCACCTGAATAGATGGAAAACACAAATGTTATGGAGGCAACATATACAAAGGAAGAAAAACATGAACAAAGCCAAATTTGATGAACTAAATTTCTTGTATGCAGTAATTAATATTTCAATAAGAATGATGGCTAAGTGAACACTTATAATCTTTCTTGAAGCAACACATCCTAACACAAGACATTATAGAGTGTTGGGAGAGGCGGAGGATTGCCTCAGCAGTGAATACAACATGGAAGACAACAGTGGCATGGTGAGCTTGGGAGCAGCATCCCTCACCTCCTGGTTGTGAGGGGACATGGGGGCAGCAACATCATGAGCATTGAGGGCACGAGAGCTGAGGCCATGCACCAGCTGGATGACGTCCCCATGCCTGATGGGTTCATGGGGCTCCGTCACCACCATCTCCTCCCTGCACAGAATAACATTAAGTGTAAGACAGTTACGAAATAAAAAACTAACTTCCTTTCACTATCACATACACACGCACAAAACAGATAAATAAATAAATAAATAAATAAATAAATAATAATAAAATAGAAAAACACCAGCAAAAAAAGAAAACACTATAAAAACTATAAAAACTGTAAAAAAAATAAAGATTATTAAAAAAAACAAATAAAAAAGATGAAAATTATAAAAATCAACAAAAATCTCAAGTAAAACAAAACACTTAAGACTTACTTTTCAGGCTTTTTCACAATCCACCAGTTATTGACATCCTTGTAGCTGTAGCACGTCACCTGCTGCTGGTGCGAGGAGCCTCGGTTATCTGCATACTTCACTGGATACACAGCGTCGTGGGAGTGCAGCCAGCAGGTGCGGCCATGGGTATGGCGCAGCGTGATCTGTGACCCATGCACCACCTTGACCGGCTGGTTGGAAATGATGGATGCCAGGCCGCCCTGCAGGAAAAACACATCACTTGTGTATTGCTGGTGCTTATCTACCATCAATAAAAAAGTAACTTTTCGCATTCTTAAAAAATGAGTGCATTTAAGAACAGCTCTTTAAGGGGGAGATTTCAAAACACTTCTCCTCCAATTTTAGGTAATCCTTTTGGCTTTCTCTTTAAGGACTGACACTCTGGTGGACCTTTTTTTCCCTCCTTTTTGCTGCCCTAGGCCAGTGCCCTTCTTACAAAAAAAATAAAATAAAATAAACAAATAAAATAAAGTAGATAAATAAAACTAACCTCTAAACTGGCTTGGAATGCTGAGGTCATAATGTTATCATTTGGCCCAGCTTTGTACAGCAAGGTGAGGTGGACATAAAAGCAGCTGAGATACAGAGCCACAGGTATGGTGGTGAAGATGACAGCACGAGTCACCAGGTGTCCCAGCAGCTGCCGCTCAGACAGCATACGATCACCAACCATCTCCCAAAAGTCCCGCACTAGGATGCCGATTCCCAGCAACATTGTGAAAATACCAAAGTATCGCACACTGAAAATAAAAACCAAATGGATCTTAATTCACCATTTATACATGACAAGGAAATTCAAAGGTGTGAAAATCTAGGATCCAGTCTAATGTAAATAAAAGAATAATGATTATCAGTGTCCAGCTCTTACCAGACACAGGCCGTGAGGGAGGCAGCCCCAAGGATGAGACAACCAAACCAAGGCAGGCTGTATGGGCGACTGTAGAAGCGACGGAATTTGAGGATGCACAGGAGACCAAAGAGGCCAAAGAAAAGAAGGATGCCCTCCATCAGGATGTATCGGGACTGTGCCAACAACGCATTGTCTGTGAAGATGAAGGACAAATATATTGAAAGCACATTAAATATCCTAAGAAAATAAGGGAAGACCTACATGTAGCAGTCCCTATTTATCAAGTACTACAAATCCAGATCTAAAGCAGCATGCAAGCACACAAGACTGAGTACTCACCAAAAATCATGAGGAATGCAGCAAGAGCCCCAGTGTAGTGTGACAGGCCAAGCTCTACCATCAGATTGTAAACAGTCGGCATCAAGAGGGAGCCAAAGAAAGCTGGCACCATCCTCATAGCTGCCACTGGCACCATGGCATCATATGGAGTGCCAATCCGCTCAAACTTGAAGCCTCCTGTCACATTTGGGAAATAAAAAGGTCAATTCAAATCAGAGAGAGGTCAACAAAAAATACAATGAGATAAAGAAGGATTTTGTGACCTTATTTATTTATCGCTTTATAATCATAAGTTTCAGTCATATGCCTTCTTGATATTAAAAACTGATAAGCATCCTATATACTGAGCTAAAAAAGAAAAGTGCCAAGTCAGTAATTATGAAGTAAGAAGAAATTTTTTTCCCACATTTCCTATTACTAGATAGTACTGTAATATACATAGTGAATATGATGAAAGTGGGATACGAGGATTATAAGTCAACAACTGAATAACAGCAGATTACTAGCCAACATACCATCAAAGCCAGCTAGGTAAGCTGCAAAAGCTATCAGCTGCTTTCCAAGAGGTGGCTGGGAATCAAAGAAGAAAGTGTTTTGCATATATAAACCAGCGTACTTCCCATAGTGAAGTTCGTCAAACCTGCAAAACATGTTCACCGTAATGAAAGGTTGGAGGGATGCACAATGAAGAGTTTAGTTATAACAATAATTAATAAGTGGTATTATCAATATGGATTGCTGTTATTAATTAAGAGATGTTGGATTAAGTAGAAAGGATAATTGCAATTACAAGCAACAACATGGTTTTAGTATCTTATATAAAGTAAACTGTAATTAAACATGGTTGTTAGAGTTTATGAACAAAATACCTTATGAATTATGAAATCTCCATTATATTTATTTATAATTTAAGAACTTGCTTGATTAAGAAAAAAAGAATTACAACAAAGCATGTAAGAAAAGAAAAAAAAAAAAAAATCAATGGTCATAATTCCTTCCCATCTCTATGTATTTGCCTGCCGTCTGTTCCTTCAAGTTCAACAACACAGAAACTAGCAATGGCTGAGCTGCACCACGGTAAGTACTCTTGTTTTTATACATATTCTTTCCTCAGTCTTTTTTTTTTTTTAACACTTTCACTGCTATGGTCACCCTTTAAGATCCATAACGGCATGAAAAAAAAAAAGTTCGCAAGGACAGAAAGAAAAACGAAGGAATACCAAGTAAATTTAGTTTCTTCAAGGCTTGAGAACAACTTAAGAGACAAGTACAAGAATCTATGAATTTACGGATAAACATGGGAAAAACCGTGAAAACATACCTACCTACTTTCACTTTTCATCCTCATCCATCCTACTTCCACCTATCATCCTCACCCATAAAATGTTGAAACGCGCTTTGACACTCGAGAATACGACCCCAGAATCACTCCCTACTAGCAAACAACCCAAACTTACACAATGCCCCTGGGAGAGTCCAGCCGCCAGATTCTTGTGAGGAAGGACACGACGAAGAGAGTCACGGACATTCCATCCACGTGCAGACTGAGTTTCAGGGGCGGTTGAGTGTCTTGTGAGGCTTTGGCACTGTTCCTTGCCTTCTTTTGCTGGGAAGACCTGGTGGCTTTGGGGCTGGATTGTACCTTCTTGTCCGGGAAGTCATCGGGGGAGGTAGTGGGTGTGGAGGGCGGGGAGCTATCTGGGGCAGTCTCTGGTGGAGGGGTATCAGGGGCAGACTCACCATCCCCCTGTAACACAAGTACATACGATGATAAGAAAATAAGGAAAGCTGCAAAAGTCGTCAGACCAACGCGTGGCAGTCCCTGTATGAAACATATCCATCATCATTCTCATTTTGAAATTTGTCTGTATATTCTTTTAAGTTCCATAATGACTCAACACTAACAATCCGATTATGGAGTCTATTCGTAATCTATCAAGAAACAAATGTCAGGCATACCATAGTTGACATTTGAGGTTCGTAAATAAAGGATAGCAGTTCATTTTATTAGTTACCATCCTACTATATTTCAGTAATATAATTGAATATCCTTAAATAGGCATATAAACAGAAATAACTGTGCGCTGTTTAAAATTTTCAAGCTCGTAAAAAAAATATATATTTATATTAGTTACCCCTGCTAGCTTTCAACAAATATCACTGAATATCCTACTAAGGACAAATAAATAAGGGTTAGACAAACACGTTTCATATCTAAGACTTGTAAACAACAGACGGTAATTTATATTTAGGTAGTTACCTCCATGCTAGGTTTCAAGATAGCTGCTTAATACCATATACAACTTGCACCGGTAGCATGCGTGTGGTGTGTAGGTCTGATATGAGATTGAAGACATAACAGTAGCAGTAATAGTTGTGATAATGATGATAATAATAATAATAATAATAATAATAATAATAATAATAAACGGTAAGTACGTTGGGATCCACAGGTTTCGTCACAGGAAATACCAGCCAGGAGCAATCAAGGATGAAAGAGTAATGCCACAACAACTCCCTGAATCTTAACGCTCCAGACGGGTACACACAAAGCAAGACCCTACTACTAATTATTCACTGGAGGGAGAAAGTGAGAAGGAACAAACAATCAAAACACGAAGCCATTGAATATGTATAAGCTTTGACCTCCAACACCCTTCCTTTTATGTACCAAAACATTATCATTATTTTACTAAAGTCCATTCTTCATGAAAGTAGTAATTTAATCATCTGAAGGTACTGAGGGAAGGAGGAAAAGAGTGACTTGACTGATAGACTGAGCCTTCTACAGTCACTAACCGCCAGAGGGGGTAGTGAGCAACTGGCTGGCGTCTTCACTTTCACTCCGCGTTCCCAGCCACCCTGATCCTTCCAGCCCAGTCCTGTAACACCCCTACTCCCCACCGCCCACTCCCTGACCACTGCTGGCCACCATAACCCATCATCGTGTTCACCCCCCTAGCCACTCTCGCTGCATCCTCCTCGTCTTCCTCCCTTCATTCCTGTTGTGCTCCTTTCCTAGTTTCTCCCGTAGCCTCGCACCACACGGACGGAGGCACTCTGCACACTGGCTAGAGCTCTCTCTCTCTTGTGCAAGTCATTCCTTCCAACGTTTGCTCTCTCTCTCTCTCTCTCTCTCTCTCTCTCTCTCCTACTACTACTACTACTACTACTACTACTATCATCTCTACATCTTTTTGTCGTCTTTTTTTTTCTTTACATCCTTCATTTTACGAGTTGCAATCCTTTAAATGACCAACTCACAAACTTAACAGCACTCAATTCAACAAATCATTAATCAGGTATCGAAAATGATAAACAATAAACAATAACAAAAATAGCCATCACTGAACCGTACAAATAATAACAATAACGTAAAAAAAAAAAGAAAAGAAAATTACCGACAAATTTAACAAACAGCACAAAAAGTAAAAGTCACTGGCGAAAGATTCCAAGTCAGCTTTCATTTTGCCTCTCTCCACCTGTCTGCGGTCGATCCTAAAGGTGAAACGAATAGCGAGTCGAAAAAAAGAACAAAAAAAATAAATAGTGTGCTCCATCTCACAAACAAGCTACTGGAGTGTTGTAAAAAGACTATTTATTAATCTGGTTTCTGGAATCG